>NW_028261382.1:94907053-94967053 GCF_051295495.1 Thamnophis sirtalis | reverse complement strand
TCTCTATCTATCTATCTATCTATCTATCTATCTATCTATCTATCTATCTATCTATCTATCTATCTATCTATCTATCTATCTATCTATCTATCATCTATCTATCTATCTATCTATCTATCTATCTATCTATCTATCTATCTATCTATCTATCTATATATGTTGTATTTGTGCTGATAAATAATAGGGTAAGATAAGATAAATAATCTACCTACCGACAGACAGACAGACAGACAGACAGACAGACAGACAGAGACATCTGAGGAAGAAAGGGAGGAAGGAAGGAAAAAAAGATAAGAAAGAGGTGATAAAAAGAGATGATAGATGATAGAAATTTTTGTGTGTGTGTATACTTTTACCACATATACATATAAATCCGTGTGTGTATGTGTATGTATATATGTATAATCACACAATTTTTATCTATCTTATCTATCTATCTATCTATCTATCTATCTATCTATCTATCTATCTATCTATCTATCCATCCATCCATCCATCCATCCATCTATCCTATCTTGTCTGTCTGTCTGTCCGTCCGTCCGTCCATCCATCCATCCATCCACATCCATTTAGCCTATCCTATCCTATCCTATCCTATCCTATCCTATCCTATCCTATCCTATCTATTCTATCCTATCTATTCTATCTATCCATCCATCCATCCATCCATTTATCTATCTATCATCTTTTTCAGAATTTATTTATTTATTTATTTATTAGACTTATATACCGCTTCATAGGGATTTCAGCCCTCTCTAAGCGGTTTACAGAGTCAGCATATCGCCCCCACAGTCTGGGTCCTCATTTCACCCACCTCGGAAGGATGGAAGGCTGAGTCAACCCTGAGCCGGTGAGATTTGAACCGCTGAACTGCAGATAGCAGTCAGCTGAAGTGGCCTGCAGTACTGCACCCTAACCACTGCGCCACCTCGGCTCAGCCGAGGTCAATCTCGTCCTCCTTCCCATCTAGAATTGATTCTATCCTTGCATTTGGTTAGCTTATAACTTACACTCAGCTTCCCACCCAAGTTCTCTTCTGGAATTGAGACTCATCTGTAGATAAGCAAACACGAGTGAATATTCAGATCTGCCAATGGCTGAGAACGATGGGTGTTGTAGTCCGAAGTGCCTGCAAGGTGTGGGACTGTCCCAAAGTCACCAGCCGGCTTTCATGCTTAAGGCAGGACTAGAACTCACAGTCTCCCACTTTCTAGCCCGGTGCCTTAACCACTAGAGCAAGGGTCACCAACCTTTCGGACCTCAGGGACCACTAAATTCATAATTTTAAATCTTGCGGAACACTAATATGATCTGTCCAATGACCGGCTGGGTGGGCGTGGCTCAGTGGTCATGTGACTGGGTGGACGTGGCCAACTTGATGTCACTTATGTCGAGGGGCGCCTCGCTGGCCCCTTCTTGCCCCAGCCACTCCTTGTCTGCCCACCCGGGCTCCTTAGAGCCCCAACAGGAATCAGTTGCTGGAGCTAAGCAGCCACCATGAGAAAGAGCTGACAAAACAGTTCAGATTGGATGTGGCTGAGAAGGAGGCTCAGCAGAAGCACCTCAATGAGGACTAGGAGCATAGGCTTTCCAAGCAGAGGGAAGACCTGTGGTAGTGCAAGGCCAGGCGCCGGCGCCTGGAGACTCAACGGGCTGAGATGGTCAGCCAGTTCCAGGCCGTGATGCCGTCCCACAAAAACGAGGCCTTCCAGCTCTTCGCCACCAGCGGTGCTTCCCTCCAGCCTTCGCCCAAAGCCCCCCACCAGGAGGCTGAAGCAGACCCCAAATCGGAATGTCTGCCTCCCTCCGACCTGCACAAAAAGACCCCGAAGGGGGAGACTCTCTGCAGCAATACAAACCTCCATTGCACGTATCCAGCGTAATTTGAGAACCTCTGATTTAGTGCAACATAAAAAATGCAAATAATTTTCCTGCGGACCACCAAAGTTTTCTCACGGACCACCAGCTGGTGACCGCTGATCTTGACCAAGCAGGCTTATAAGGCTTGAACCAGAGGTGGGTTCCTACCAGTTTGCACCTATTCGGTAGAACCGGTTCATCAAATCTACCGAACCGGTTAGAAGAGGTTCCACCAGTGGACCCAGAAAGCAGGCCACACCTACAGAAGAGGTTCCAGAAATTTTTTGAAACCCACCACTGGCAAGGATCTTGTAACTTGACAGCTTTAAGACTTGCATGCTTCAATGCCAGAGTTTCTGAATAGCTACTTGGACCGACCTAAGTACTAATTCATAATTTCATATCCGGTCACATGGGCGGCAAGCCACTCCCATCTGGCCACATGGGTGGCAAGCCACTCCCACAAAGGAGGCCACACCCACAGAGTAGGTTCCAACAATTTTTGAAACCCACCACTGATCTTCATATCCGGTCACATGGGCGGCAAGCCACTCCCCTCCAGTCACATGGGCGGCAAGCCACTCCCACAAAGGAGGCCACACCCACAGAGTAGGTTCCAACAATTTTTGAAACCCACCACTGGCTTGAACCCAGCATACTTTCTGAGCTACAATCTGTGCTTTGATTCTTACATTTCCCACTCTTCTGGATCGATGCGAACTAAAAGTACGAGCCACTTTGATCCCATTGCACGGGAGGGGAAACTGAGGCAACGATTGCCTTCCTCTCCTCGTTGCCCTATAGCGGGGAAAGCTACAGTGGGCCGCACCTAAGACAAAATGATAAGGACTTTTTTTGCCCATAAAAGTACGACGAGTGAAGCATTTGGCTTTTTGTTTACTTATTTATTCTGGTTTTTTCTCCTCCTCCTCCTTTCTCGCCTCCTCACCTTCGTTCCGACAAATCCGAGAAAACCAGGCTTTTAAATTAGGAAGTGATTTGGCATGTAAGTGAGTGCATTTAAGCTGATAAGAGAGGGAATGGATCTTAATGGCTGAAATTTTTGTCGCCTCACAAATAAACGGGAGGGTATCGGGACCTGCTAATACAGCTAATTTTGACCAACTCCTTCCAGCTCAAGGCGGAGAAATGAGGTCAGCACAGGTTGAGGCGACAGAAAATGAGCGTCTGTCGGAAGACGGGCAGGAATACTGATAACAAAGTCTATTCGGCTGCATGAAGGCCCCGAAGACGAACAACGGACGGGGAAAAACCAGCGTGCTCAAATGAAAGCGATGCCTTTCCCAAGTGTCCAAGGTTTTTAAAAACATCAAGGTGAAAATGAAGCCATTGGCTCTCAAGCAGAACCTGAATACAAATGCCTTTTCTATTTTATTTTGCTGCCATGGGGTGTGGGAGTGGGGGGAGGAAACAAGTAAGCCAGTGGCTCCATGAGGCCAAGAACTGGACAACAATTTGGCTGAGAAGAGGCCACCTCAAAGATTTGCAGAACAAGAGGTGGGGGAAGAAGCCTTCCCAACTGTTAGTGCAGGGTTTGCAACAGAGGTGGTACTCGGCAGGTTCTGGCCGGTTCTGGTGAACCGGTAGCGGAAATTTTGGGTAGTTCAGAGAACTGGTAAATGCCACCTCTGGCTGGCCCCGCCCCCATCTATTCTCTGCCTCCCACGTCCCAGCTGATAGGGAGGGAATGGGGATTTTGCAGTATCCTTCCCCTGCCATGCCCACCAAGCCACAGAACCGGTAGTAAAAAAAATTGGATCCCACCACTGGTTTGCAGAGATGGTAGGCTGGGGAGGGGCGGGGGGAGGCATTCATTGCTTGATAATGTCGCGTCTTATGATTTATGATGAATGTATCTTTATGAGGACCCTCACTGATGGCACACGAGTCATCGCCCAGTTCAGCGCCGATGCCTCCCGTGGGCCAGTTGACCTTCGGGACTCTGCTGTGTGGATAGGGTGGGGGCGCATAGTATGGGGGGGTTTCGCACGTGCATGCACCAGGGACAGGGTCCGTGCAAAGGGGTCGTGCACATATGTGAGAGGATTGCATGCGCATGCATGGGGGAGGGATGTGCAGCACATGTGCATGCATGCGCAAGGATGGGGCGCATGCATGGGTGCACACATTCCATGTTGGGGATTTCGCCGTGCACACATGCATTTGCACGGGTACACTTTTTGGACACTGGGCCCGGAAAAGATTAGCCATCCCTGATCTAAAGATACGTGCTCATCAACTCGCAGAATACCCCAGAATTGGTGGTTGGGGTATTCTGGGAGCTGTAGTTCACCCAGCTTTCCAAAAAAAAAAAAAAAGACAACTCAGGTTGGGATCCACCATCCAGCAAAGCTCCAGTCTGCAGTGGTTCCCCCAACTTCAGCTGATTAGATGTCCTCAACAGAGCAATCCAAGGGCTCATATTTGATAACCATTAAGCAGGCTTAATGAAATAATTATAAGCCAGGCGCCCGAGTCCCAAGCAATCAATAGCCATGAGCTCCAAACCAGCCGTGCACCCCGGGTTTTGCCGTTTGCACTGCGGGCTACAAGGCCAGGCCCTTGGCCTCCAAATGCAATTGATGCTAAAGTTGCATTAAAACACTCCCATTGAGGGCCAGAGTAATTAATGGCGAGCAGGACACCAGAGTTTGCCAGTCGATATTCTTTATTGGCTCCATCAATCCTTCCTGGGCTCTGTCTCCCTCCCTCCCTCCCTCCCTTTTCCTTCCTTCCTTCCAGCTCCCCTTCTCTCCTTTTGCACACTATTAGCACAAGTCAATTTACTGTCAATGGGCAACCCGAGTCAAAGTGACATTAATGCACGCTCACAAAAGGCCGGCACGTGATCTGCTCACTTCACTCGCTTTCAAAATTACACGCCGCGGCCAACTCCGGAAGCTTTGTGACTTGTTAGCCCAAGCTGCGATTTTCTTTCCCCCTCCCGAGCTTCATATTTCATGTTTAAAGATTTCATCGGATGGCTGATGACAGAAATAAACTGCCCGCCCGTAGGGAAATCACTCCGAATAATAGAATTAGCAATTGTTGGGAAATCAATCCAAAGCAAGTTGACACCAGAAAAACACGGAGTGGGTTTTTTTTAGTTTTTTTAAAAATTATTATTATTTTCTCCCCATCCCCTTCGCAGGCCCTCTCTTTATGGGCGAATTAAAGGGCTGCTTTTTAATAAATCAAAGTAAATGGCAGGAATTAGAAATCACCTTTTTTTTTTTGCTGCGATCTGAATAGAATAGAATAAGAATGAATAGAATAGAATAGAATAAGAATGAATGGAATAGAATAAGAATGAATAGAATAGAATAGGAATGAATAGAATAGAATAAGAATGAATAGAATAGAATAAGAATGAATGGAATGGGATAGGATAGGATAGAAATTGGAATATAAAATAGAATAGAATAGAAATTGGAATGTAGAAGAGAACAGAAGAGAATAGGATAGGATAGAAATTGGAATATAGAATAGAATAGAAATTGGAATGTAGAATAGGATAGGATAGGATAGAAATTGGAATGTAGAACAGAACAGAAGAGGATAGGATAGGATAGAAATTGGAACATAAAATAGAATAGAATAGAAATTGGAATGTAGAATAGGATAGGATAGAATAGAAATTGGAATGTAGAACAGAATAGGATAGGATAGGATAGAAATTGGAATATAAAATAGAATAGAATAGAATAGAAATTGGAATGTAGAACAGAACAGAAGAGGATAGGATAGGATAGAAATTGGAATATAAAATAGAATAGAATAGACATTAGAATGTAGAATAGGATAGGATAGGATAGGATAGAAATTGGAATGTAGAACAGAACAGAATAGGATAGGATAGGATAGACATTGGAATGTAGAATAGAATAGAATAGAAATTGGAATGTAGAACAGAACAGAAGAGAATAGGATAGGATAGACATTGGAATGTAGAATAGAATAGGATAGGATATTGGAATAGAGAATACAATAGAATAGGATAGGATAGGATAGGATAGAATTGGTTAGGTTAGGATAGGACAGGACAGGACAGAAATTGGAATGTAGAGTAGAATAGAATAGAATAGAAATTGGAAAGTAGAATAGAACATAACAGAACAGGAAGAGAATTTTTTATTGGCCAAGTCTGATTGGACACACAAGGAATTTGTCTTCAGTGCACGAGCTCTCATTGTACACAAAAGTTATGTGATCACAGTCATCATAAAAATACATTCGGCATAAATGATAAGGTACAACACTTAGTGATAGAATCAACATAAATCATACTAGGAAACTAAATAAAACAATATAAATCGTAAAGATACAAGCAACAAGGCTATAGTCATAAGTAGAAAGATGAAAGGTAATAGGAAAGATGAGAAGAATAATGGTAAGACACTCTTACTCAATAGTTAGAAGAAATGGTAGATTTTTTCCTGGCCTTTTTGCCTTTTTTTTTTTTGCATGCAAAATCGTTGTAGGATGTAAGCTATTCCGAGTAAAGCTGCCTTTCGCAATTGACTGATAGGAAGTTTGTCAATGCCGATGGTGTTTGGGGTGCTCCAGTTGTTTTGGGATTGCACCCAGGGCACCTGTTACTATTAGCACTACCTTTGATGATGATGAATGGGCATCATTTCACAGCCAGCCAGATGTTCAGGATCAATTTGGCATTTTTGCCCCTCTATTGAGTCCTTCCCGAGGCCCTGGCCCAGGCAGAGGTTGGAGTCTGATAATGGGGAGGATTTTGCTAATAGCATCTAATGTTGGGCAGAATTATTTACTTCCCAGTCAAGTCCTAATTTAAGACGGCAATTTTCTCGCAGCTTTCTTTTGTCCCCCAGCTGAGCTATGGCTTTGAGAGACTGTTTTGCCTGTAATCTAAAATTAATGGCTCTCGACCTAATGTGGCTTGGTTGGGTGGGGAGATTGAGTAACAGGGTGGAGGGGAATTCTGACAGCTCAACCCCATCGGTTGTAGAAACACACAAGAGCCAAGAACGAAAATGCTCCCAGAGTCATAACTCACAGCCCAGCCTGTGGCGTCTTCATGAAAGAAATCTGGATGGCTAACCAGAGAGAAAGTCCATGCAATTTCCCCAATCAAGTCAAGAAACTGCTCCATTTCTTGGCTCCTCCAATAACTAAAGGCCGATAGAAGAGAATATTTGTAGCTCAAGGTTGAACTATGGCATCTTCGATGTTTTCTGAGCATGGTGGTTTTCTTGCAGACCTTTCGTGACCCAACTAGGTAGCATCATCAGTGCCAGAAGGGAGAAGGGTTGGTGCGAAGTAACCATCCTCTGCTACCAAATGTGATGTACCCGTGGGTCGTCCATGAGGCCAATGTTGAGAAAAGACACGGACACGTGTCTTTCTCGGGATGGAGCGACCAAGATTGGGGTCTGGAAGCCCCTTTTATTGAGATAGGACAAAGGCAGGAGGAGCAACAGCATGTGATTAAAGACAGCCTGTAAAAGTACAATTGCTAATCTACTGCTCAGGCAAGTTCTGTCTATATATGGTCATATCCTGGTCAGGATGTTTTGTTATGAACTATCAGGATGTTATGGAGTACTATCAGGACGTTATGTTCTGCACTATCAGGATATTAGGATGTTCCGGAGTTTGTTTCCTGTGGTTCAGCGTGGCTGCACGTGCCCTGTTATGCACTGGGTCATGGGTGACCGCCACACCTACACAAGGCAAAGGCAAAGGGTGGGCAAAGGGGGAATAGAAAGTTACAAGCTGCATGGCATTGGGAGGGGAAAGGGCATGTGGGGGAGTAGCTGGCTCACATAGTTCATGTTACATGAGTCTGCATAGTGAGTCCTGGCCATTTAGGCCGGAAAGATGTTTCTGGTGCGATGTTTTTGCATCCCTGTGTATGTGTGTTTCAGACAGCAGAAACTGCCCTGCACACATACACCCGGAATGGATTCCAACAGGTTGGGGGAGGAGCAGGAGGACTGTGGGGTCCTTGGTGCTCTCTGAACCTTGGTGATTTTCTTGTAGACCTTTCATGACCCAACTAGGTAGCACCATCAGTGTTCGAAAGGAGCGGAATTGGTAGAGTGGAGGAGGAGGAGGAGGAGGAGGACTGTAGGTTCCTTGGTGCTCTCTGAACCTTGATTGTTCTCTTCAAGATGATTTAAACAATGCCCATAACTGTTTCGATATGAAGCAATTGTTAAGTGAGCCATGCCCAATTTTGTGACCTTTTTCCCCACCATGGTTCTGTGAATCAGTGCAGTGAAGGGAATCCCGCTTTCTGCATTGACTTTGCTCGTTGGAAGCTTGATGGGAAGGTCTCAAATGATGTTGCCAAGTGCCCGGATTCTGATCGCACAACAATGGAGATGCTTCAACGGGCAATAAGTGTGAGGGCTGGTCATAAATCACTTCCTTCAGTGTCACTGTCATGTTGAAGAATTCCTAAATGATGGTCTGCCTGTTAATTCTCCATTTCCACCAGATCCTTTCCCTCTGGCTTAAGAGGGGTAAGAGCCGCAGTGGCGCAGTGGTTAGTGCGCTGCACTACTGGCTACTTCTGCGGACTATCAGCTGCCTGCACTTTGGCAGATCGAATCTCACCAGGCTCAAGGTTGACTCGGCCTTCCATCCTCCCGAACTCGGTAAAATGAGGACCCAGATAGTTGGGGACAAAATGCTGATTCTGTACCACTGAGAGAGAGCTGTAAGGCACTGCAAAGCGGTATATAAGCCTGAGGGCTATTGCTAATTTCACTTACAATTCCTGGCACTGTACTGAACTAGGATTTATTTATTTTGATCTGAAAACGCAGAATGGCACATCCCTATCTTCAAATGGGTTTCTGTGTAATAAATCCATCTAGGTTGTTGTTGTTGTTAGTTGCAAAGTCGTGTCCGACCCATCGCAAACGTTCCTCCAGGCCTTCCTGTCCTCTACCATCCTCTGGAGTCCATTGAAGCTCACGCCGGCTGCTTCGGTGACTCCATCCAGCAACCTCATTCTCTGTCGTCCCCTTCTTCTTCTTTTGCCCTCCATCTTTCCCAGCATGAGGCTCTTCTCCAGGGAGTCCTTCCTTCTCATTGGCCAAAGGATTTGTGTTTCCTCTTCAGAATCTGGCTGTCAGGCCTGCAATTATTTTCCTTTTAGAATTTTGGCCTGCCCCACTTTCTCTTATTTCATTATGCTGTTTCATTAGTTTAGTTGTTGGGAGGGGGGAATAGACAGGAGTAGGATTGTGGAATGTGTTGTTGTCATTCTCTTCCAGAAGACCAAAGTCATCTTTTGTCTCCGCACTTTTACACCTGACCAGAAGCAGCTGGGTGGAGAGGACAGCGTGGAAGAAGAAGATTGGACCATGTGATGGATTTGTGGTTGTGGGGACAAGATCATGAACTTTTAACTGAGTGGAACCCCAGGAAGCTCTTTAGAATTGGGATTTCACAGATGTGCTAAGATGTCTGATTTATTAAATTGGAACTTTAAGGATCGTTTTGCCTTGGACTCTGATTTAATTCTACACGATACTTGGAATGCTGACACTGGCCTTCTAAAGAGCCGTCAGGGTGGATCTCCTCTAGGACTGACCTGTTTGATTGCCTGGCAGTCCAAGGGACTCGCAGGAGTCTTCTCCAGCACCAGAGTTCAAAGGCCTCCATTCTTTGGCTCTCAGCCTTCCTTATGGTCCAAATTTCACAGCCATCCATTGCAACTGGGAAAACCAGAGCCTTGACTAGACGCACTTTTGTTGGCAGGGTGATGTCTCTGCTTTTTAGCATGCTGTGTAGGTTTGCCTTAGCTTTCCTCCCCAGGAGCAAGTGTCTTGACAGTAGTAGAATCTACAATAGTTTAACTCAGAAAAGTAGGAGGCTGCAGAAAAAGCTAAAGAACTTTGTTGTGGATGAAAGAAAAGGGGGGAAATCGCTTAATGCCTCTTCTGCTCCTGCCGATATTCAGATTCTCCATAGCTAATCCCCCGCAGATTCATTTCCTTGGCATTTTATTTCTTTACAAAAAGGGAGGCAGGAAAAAGGTTTATTTATTTAAAAAAAAAAATACTAGGAAAAGGCTTCCATAAATTAACAACGGCTGACCTCTGGTGGACGAAAGCAGCATTTGGGCCTGAACTGTTGCAACTGGATTAAACCAGCTGGACACCTTCATTTCTGAGCAATTTAAGTAGGCCTGTACAGCACAGGGAATCCTCAGTTTAGGACCACCCACAATTAGGGACAGAATTATCAGTCGTTAAGGAAGATAATTGAATCACAAAGATTGTACAATTCCCCCCCCCCCCCCCCCATCGATTGTGCTTGCTAGAAGCTAGCCGGGAGGGTTAGGGTTTGATGATGGGTCCGTGGGGGATGCTGTGATGGTCACAAGGGTGAGGACCAGTCGTTAAGTCATTTTTTCCCCCAGTGTTGCTGCAACTTCCAAGCCGTTGCTAAATGAACGGTTGTAAATTGAGGTCTGCATGTCCCAACATGGGACAGGACCTGGTTTGGGCTTAGAAGCTAGACTGGGAGAAACAAAAATTCGGGACAAAGGAAATGGCTCAAAACTCAGAATAACGAAGAGTTGGAAGGGACCTTGGAGGTCTTCTAGTCCAACCCATATTTCAAACGGCTGTCCTATCTCTTCTTAAAAACCTCCAGTGTTGGAGCACTCACAACTTCTGAAGACAAGTTGCTCCACTGATTGGACATAAAATTTCTCATTTCTAATTTGTTTCTCTCCTTGATTAGTTTCCACCCATTGCTTCTTGTCCTGCCCTCAGATGCTTTGGAGAATAGTTTGACTCCCCCTCTTCTTTGTGGCAGCTCTTCAAATATTGGAGCACTGCTATCCTGTCACCCCTTAGTCCTTCTTTTAATTAAACTAGACATAATTCCACCAACCGTTCTTATGTTTTAGCCTCCAGTTCACCCTAAATTACTGTATTTTATGGAGTATTTTTGAAGTTCCACAAAGTCATTCCCACTTGTGGCTACAGGGAATTCAGCAGCAAATTTCTAAAATCCCGTTTAGATTCTATTTAATCATCTTGCTTGTTCATGCATTTCAAGTTATGTGTATTGATCTAGCACCAAGAATTCTATCTAGGTAGGTAGAAATGACGCAGTTCCAAGCACAAGAAGAGATGTTGCAAAAATGGATGCAAACCATTTTCTATTTGTTCCCGCTTTGAACTTCCTTGGGACTCCCATTATGTGAAAAAAATTCCAAACCAAAAGCAAGATATAAATGTGGAATGCCTCTCGCCATGAAATTTGAATGTCACCAAAACAGAGGATTGATGTTTTCTAAGGGGTGTAGGGGACCTTATCTGTGACTCTGTATCTATTCTCTAATTTGGAGCATGCCATGAAATTCCCATTCATACATTTATCGCATCTTGGATAGATTTGGTATTCCAATTCCAGTTCTTATAATCCCATTCATTGGAAATGAAGCTTCATTGGAAATCCATCCCAAAACTGGTTAATTTACTTTACTATAGTCAATCTGCTTTTTTCAGACTAACACAAAGGGGGAACAAGAAAGCTTTCTTTTCTCAACAAAATGTGCAAAGTTGAAATTTATTCTCCCAACTGCAGCCCAGTGAAACCAAACCGCTTCCTGCTCAAATCAGGCAGGTTGATCCCTATTGCCCAATTTCAAGTGAACTTGACCCAGCATTGCACACATTTATGGCTCTACCACCACCTTATCTCGGTTTGGCAGTTCTACCCAAATCATGCACTATGGAGTTTTTATCTGCAGCCCGAGATCCTTAGTATTGTGGCCTTTTCTGATAAGGTGAACAGCAAAGCATCTCCTCCCATTTTGTTATCCCAATCTAGATCAGTTTGTCAAAGCTTCAACCTGTGCGGATTTCAATTCCCAGAATTCTTTTGACAGTATGGCTTCACGGCTGGCTAGGGAATTCTGAATGAAGTTTAAGCCAACTTTGAGAAACGCAGACCAAGATTTATGGAGGTTCTCAGTCATCCAGGTCATGGCTGTCCCAAAGGTGCTTTTTCGAGAGGCAAATGGGACTTTCTGATTATTATTTTTTTTGAAGACGCTCCACTTCTCATCCAAGCAGCTTCTGAAGAGCTGAACAAGCTTCTTGGATTGAGAAGTGAAAAGTCTTCAAAAAATATATATCAAGAAAGTCCGTTTGCCTCTTGAAAAAGCACCTTTGGGACAACCACGACCCATGGATGGCTGCACAGCCCAACTGCCAGTACCATTCATTTAACGTCAGGGGTAGAACTTTCCTTAACCCTTAACCACAGACCCGAGGTCATAAGGAACACAAGTTTTCCAAAGTGTTTTGGAACACCTATTTTTAAGAAATGGACTGTTCTGGTGACAAATAGAATTTATGAAATTTGTTAGTTTGATCAATAAATGAAAATTGAAAAAAGCAACAAAGATGATTAGGGGACTGGAGACTAAAACATATGAAGAACGGTAAATGGGTATGTCTAGTTCAGTGTTTTTCAACCTTGGCAACTTGAAGATTGCTGGCTGGGGAATTCTGGGAGTTGAAGTCCAGACATCTTCAAGTTGCCAAGGTTGAAAAGCACTGGTCTAGTTTAATGAAAAGAAGGACCAGGGGAGACATGATAGCAGTCTTCCAATATCTCAGGGGCTGCCACAAAGATTTGGGAGTCAAACTATTCTCCAAGGCACCTGAGGGTAGAACAAGAAGCAATGGGTGGAAACTAATCAAGGAGAGAAGCAACTTAGAACTGAGGGGAAATTTCCTGACAGTTGGAACAATTAATCAGTGGAACAGAAGTTGCCTCCAGAAGTTGTGAATGCCCCAGCACTGGAAGTCTTTAAGATGATATTGGATAGCCATTTGTCTGAAACGGTATAGGGTTTCCTGACTGAGCAGGGAGTTGGACTTAGAAGACCTCCAAGATCCCTTCCAACTCTTGTTATTGTATTGTAACTGTACAAAGTAAATTTAACAACATACCCCCACCTATCATTTTCATAGATTAAGAAAATTGTATGAGCAGTCATTATGACCTCACATCTATAATAGCGTAGCCGAAACAGTAAGTCTGTGGTTAAAGGTTAAAAGTGGCCAAAGCAAGGTTTAAAAAAAAAAAAAGCAGACACGTTCCACGTTGCCAATTAAATAAGTTTTATTGGGATTGGAGTTACATGTTCACTTGTTCCTCGTACAGTACTCATACTGGTAAAGTGCAATGTTTTCTCCCCTTTTCCCTGTGCACATAAAGTATCAAGAATGCCCTTGTCACTGTCTTCAGTCCTTCAAGTTCTGAAGGTGGCCCCCCCTCCGTGGGAGTGCCCACGTTATGGGACCCTTCAGTCAACCTCCTCAATGGTTGGTCCAGATGATGCTCCTCCGGAGGGGGGTGCGCCACCCCCAGGGAAGCTGCCCGGCATACCCCCGGGCATCCCTCCAGCACTCTGGTAGAGTTTGGTTACGATGGGATTGCAGACCTTCTCCAGTTCTTTCTGCTGGTGTTCAAATTCTTCCTTCTCGGCAGTCTATAAAGATAGAGGGGAGGGAAGGAGAAACGGGTTAAAACCTCAGGAAGGTGGATAGGATTGCAATTTTGAGAAGATATTTTAGAAACTACCAGCAAGTTAAAATATTCATGGCTGGGAGAGACATGGGAACAAAATCAGCCCAATGAATAGGCATAGCAACTGTCAGCCAATGGGAGCTTAAACAGATCCGAATTTTTGTGCAGAGAATTGAAACAGAAACAGTCTGCTGCTCTGAGAAGTAAACTAGCACTCTGGGTTTGTCTACTGAAAATGAATCTAATTGCTTGGCTGTGGTTCTCCTGCCTTGTGTTTACTTGGAAGAACCACCTGTTGGTATTGTACATTTATCCATCTATTCTTATGTTATATAAAGACATTAATGAATCCTGCTGCATTCAGTTATCTCGTGAGCTTCTGGATTTGAATTTATGCAACAAACCCTGACACAGCATCCTATTGATCTCTTAATTAGTGTTGCTGGGTCTCAAGTAATGGCTCAGAAAAAGGTAAAACCTTGTAACTTTCTTGAGGGAGAGGGGCCAGGTCCAAAATTCAGCCGTTTTCAACGCAATTGGAAATAAATGTGATAATTAACTACGAAAGGGTCGCTCAGACATCCAAGGAAGGAATTCTGGCCAACATAGGTCTTTCAAACCTTCTGGTGGAAACTACGAATGGTTTTGGAACCTTCATCCTTGCGACCCTTCGAAGTTATTCCCTTCTTCTTTTGACAACCAATGATGCCAATAAGCCTCAGCCAAGAATGTCGCCCCCCCCCCGTTTTGCCACGAACCTGATTTTTATCCAGCCAGTTGATGATTTCGTTGCATTTGTCCAAGATCTTCTGCTTATCGTCATCATTGATCTTCCCTTGCAGCTTCTCATCCTCCACGGTGGCCTTCATGTTGAAAGCGTAGGACTCTAGGGAGTTCTTGGATGACACCTTGTCTCTCTGCTTCTCGTCCTCCGCCTTGTACCTCTCGGCTTCTTGGACCATACGCTCAATGTCTTCCTTGCTGAGGCGGCCTATGGAAAGAACAAGGATCATTAACAACTCGTTTCCTTCCATGTCAAGACACCTAAAGAACCATGGTGGTGCAGTGGTTACAGCACAGTAGTGCAGACTACTTCTGCGGATTCCTGGATGCCAGAAGTTTAGCAGTTTGAATCTCAAGGTTGACTCAGCCTCCCAGCCTTCTGAGGTGGGTAAAATGAGGAGCCAGATTGTTGGGGGAAAGAGACTGACTCTGTTAGTAAACAGCTTAGAGGGCTGTAAAAACACTGTGAAGGGGTAGAAGTGCTATTGCTAATATAGTGAAGTCCAAATTGTGGTACTGTGTTCGAAGCAAAGCCGTTCCTGAGTATTTGAATGTGACTGGTGGACCAAGAGCTAAACTTGTTAATCAAGCAGTTTTATTCATGCTGCCCAGTTTTGGCTGGGCTAAGGAGCAGCTTTCTAAGGACCGCTGAATATGTCAAGGCGAATAAAATCCAGGAAAGTCCTCGACTTACAACAGTTCATTGAGTGACTGTAAAAAGTTACGACTTATGGCCATTTTTCAATGGTGGTGAAAAATGGCGGACTTCCAAGCAATGAATGAATGAGCTAGACGGGACCTTTGAGGTCCTCTAGTCCAGCCCGCTGCTCAAGCAGAACCTATACCAGAGGTGAGCAACCCATGGCTCTGGAGCCACATGTGACTTGTGTTTTTTTTTGGGGGGGGGGTGGGGGGAAGCAGGGCGCACCAGGAGGAGACTCTATAGGCAAGGGGTGGGTTTTCCGGTCAGCTCCACAATTGATAGGGCTTTAGGCCACTAAAACCTGGCTGTTCCTGGGGCTGTTGACCCCAAAATATGGTCCAGCCCCACTTGGAATGGAGTGTGCATGGTGTGTTCCTTTCTTTCCTTCTATTCTTTTTGATTTGTATTGTTAGCCGCCCGGAGTCCCACGGGATTGGGCGGCGTACAAATGCTATTAAACTTTCGGTTAGGATAGATAAGAGGAAAAAGGACGTCATGTTAGGAGGAGACTATGGTGGGGAAAACCGGGCTTCTGGTTGGCTCCAGAATTGAGTGGGGGGCTTTGGTTTAGGACCTTTGTGGCTCTTTTTGAGTGTTTAAGGTTGCCAACCCCTGACCTATGTCATTATTAAAATAAGTGGCTGTAGACTCTTCTTTAAAACATTCAGTGACAGAATATTCGGCCCACAACATCTGGAGGAAAATCTGCTCGATCGTCTCTCTTTATGGAGCACTCACCTTTATCATTGGTGATGGTGATCTTGTTCTCCTTGCCAGTGCTCTTATCAACCGCCGAAACGTTGAGGATGCCATTGGCATCAATATCAAAGGTGACCTCAATCTGAGGGACACCCCTTGGAGCTGGAGGGATGCCCGTCAGTTCAAACTTGCCCAGCAAGTTGTTGTCCTTGGTCATTGCTCTCTCCCCCTCATACACCTGAAAAGGCAGGCAGGAAAAAAAGGGGGAGGTTTAGACAGGCCTGAGCTGAATTCCAATTGTGGGCAGTTTCCCCACTGATGAGAAATGCTAACTCTTAACGAATTAGAAATAAGTACAATGATAGAATATTATTTACTGTAAGCAATAGTATGGTAAGATGGCATAAAAGTATAAAATAAAATCTTTAGAACGATACAGTTGGAGTTTGGAGTTTATTCAATTTGTAGGCCGCCCTATTCCCCGAAGGGACTCAGGGCGGCTGAACATATATAGGATTTGTTAGAAATATGGAAACAATAGATATGAACAGGATACTGAATGAACAGTATCAACCTAAATGGAACTAGGAGGTATAATATGTGCATTGTAAAAAATTCTGGATACAACCACTGATACAGCTGTTGCAAAGTTGAAACTGTGATGTAAAATGGGGAAAAAAAACCTGCACAACAAAAATACTTTAAAGAGAAAAGCCTTTGTCCCCATTTTTGAAGTCTAGCCAGACCGTTACAAGATGGAAGTTGTACATCCAGCTACTAGAAATATCTATTAATAAGCTGACTCCAATTTCCCAGTTCTTAGTGCTTTAAAGAGATGCAGCCCTGATAATTGGTCGCTCAGACATCCAAGGAAGGTAATTTAAGCCAACATTGGTTTTTTTCAACCTCTGGTGGAAACTACGAATGGTTTTGGAACCTTCATCATTGCAACCAAACCTTGGTCTGTGCACATACACACACACACACCCCTTGAGGAAGTGCCAAGAGGAAATGAACGGCATGGCCTCTTTTAAGCACATTTCAGCAATCGTGGAGAACTGATTCTCCCCCCATTCACAAAGACGGCTGTGGCTTTCGCGTACCTGAATCAGCACCCCTGGCTGGTTATCAGAATACGTGGTGAAAGTTTGTGTCTGCTTGGTGGGGATGGTGGTGTTGCGTTTGATTAGGACCGTCATAACCCCACCAGCGGTCTCGATACCCAGCGAGAGGGGAGTCACGTCCAGCAACAGGAGATCTTGCACGTTTTCAGATTTGTCCCCAGAGAGAATTGCAGCTTGAACGGCTAAGGAAATAAAGAGATATTAACATGAGCATCCTATTCAAAAATGCCCCCAAGTTTATCCCAAGAGACAAATTTTGCTTGCTCGCATAAGCTTCGCTCCTTATTAAATTTGAACGACTCCTTTGGATAAGCTAATAGAAATTACACCTATAGATTGTTACAAGAGTTACTGTGTTTTTCCATTTCTCATGTAGTTTTTTTGTAGTAAGCACACTAACCACCATTGTGCAGAAACCAGCTTGTTAGGAGTAATAAAAGAACAGGAAACGCATCACAGGAACAAGAGAGATGAAACTTAAAGAGTGGCAATGTGATTACGGAAACAACTACAATAGAGGGGAAGGATAGAGCTGCATGTTAAGGTAAGAGACTCAACTGGCATAAGCGGCCTTCTCTTCAGCCTGTGTATAAGGCGCACACCTCAATTTTCAAATCAGTGTTTTAAAGAAAAAGTAGCATCTTATACACAGAAAAATACGGTATCTAACATTAAGGGAGCTGTGTTAACGCAGCAGGCACCAACTCTGCAAAATGTTTGACGGTTTGCCGAATGGCAAGATGGAATTGCATCCCCATTACCTGCACCGTAGGCTACGGCTTCATCGGGGTTGATGCTCTTGTTGAGTTCTTTGCCGTTGAAGAAATCCTGAAGGAGTTTCTGGATCTTGGGAATCCGGGTGGAGCCGCCAACCAGCACGATGTCGTGCACCTGAGATTTATCCAGCTTGGCGTCCCGCAGCGCCTTCTCCACGGGGTCCAGCGTGCCGCGGAACAGGTCGGCGTTCAGCTCTTCGAAGCGCGCTCGGGTGATGGAGGTGTAGAAATCGATGCCCTCGTAGAGGGAGTCGATCTCGATGCTGGCCTGAGTGCTGGAGGACAGGGTGCGCTTGGCCCGCTCGCAGGCGGTGCGCAGACGGCGGACGGCCCGCTTGTTTTCGCTGATGTCCTTCTTGTGCTTCCGCTTGAACTCGGTGATGAAATGGTTGACCATGCGGTTGTCGAAGTCTTCGCCCCCCAGGTGGGTGTCTCCCGCCGTCGACTTCACCTCAAAGATGCCGTCCTCGATCGTCAGGATGGAGACGTCGAAAGTGCCCCCGCCCAGATCGAAGATCAGCACATTCCTCTCAGCACCAACCTGGGGGATAAGGAAAAGGGGTCAAACCCAGAAGTGAACTGGCTGAGGTCATCTTGGCCGATTCATGGTTACCAGAAGGCCGGGGGGGGGGGGGGGGGGGAGATTAAGATAGCTCAAGCTTGGCCCCGTTGAAACCTTGTGGGAACCAAGGACATTTCAAGAGGTGGCTGGAAAGGAGGAGGAGGAGTAGAGTAACTAAGCAACCGGCCAGCCACCTCTATTAGACAATGTGACTGGTGACTTGAGGGGGAAGGGGAAAACTTTTCAATTAGGTAGAAAGTGTGGGAACTTTCAGAGTCGCTTTCAACCACTCACTTTTTTGTCCAAGCCGTAAGCAATCGCAGCTGCGGTTGGCTCATTAATAATTCGGAGCACGTTGAGACCAGCAATGGTTCCGGCATCTTTTGTAGCTTGGCGCTGGGAGTCATTGAAGTAAGCCGGGACTGTGACCACGGCATTTGTAACAGTCTAGAGGGGGGGAAAAAAACAAGTTATATAAGAGCGGGGAAACAGCTTTTTAAGAGGCGTAAACTTCCTGGCTGAGGAATTCTGGGAGTTGAAGTTCTACACCCCCTTAAAAGTTGATAAAAACAGTGCCGCAACTTTGCGTTGTGACTCTGCTTTCCCCATTCCGCTCGAAGAGCTCACCTTTCCTAAATAGGCCTCTGCAATCTCCTTCATTTTTGTTAGCACCATTGAAGAAATTTCTTCGGGGTAAAAGCTTTTGCATTCTGCTTTGTATTCCACTTGGACTTTAGGTCTGCCGGCATCGTTCACCACCGTGAAAGGCCAATGCTTCATGTCTGACTGAACTACGGCGTCATCAAATCGGCGGCCGATCAGACGCTTGGCATCTATTAGTGAAGATGTTATAGTTAAAACTTAAAACTGCTCCTTAAATTTCTTTATTACTTGTTTTCAAAAGAAATCTATTTAAAATGTGCTAATTAAAACAAATGTTGCTCAAGGTTTAACTGCACCTCTTAAAATCAAGCCAACGTTGCAAAATTTTGTGGTTTTATAATTGACAAAGGTGGGGAACCAACCAAACTCTTGAAATATTCAATTATGAGAGTAGTTAAGAGTGCAGTACCGCAGGCTACTTCTGCTGACTGACAGCAGTTTGGCAGTTCAAGTCCCACTGGTTCCCAGATTGTTGGGGGTGGGTGGGAAGAGGCTGATTCTAAACCGCTTAGGCACTGGTAAAGCGGCATATAAGTCTAAGTGCTATAAATGAAGTTGCCACTGCTTCAGCGAACAGAAATCAGATTGCCACTTTTAGCAATCAAATGTTAGAATAGTGTGAACATTGGTTACTGCAATTATCTGTATAAGGGTTCCCAACAGGGGGTGTGAAAACATGGGTTTAAAAGTTTCAAAAATTGTGTACATGCCTGTGATTATTATTTATAATTTGTGGGGTATAGAAAAGGTTGGGAGTTCCCAAACTATATTGATTGTTGCAAACAATGAAAAGCTGAAGGCCTTTTTTAGGCAGCCTATTTATATGTAAAAAGGCAGGCCTCCCTGTCCTTTTAAATGCTTCAATTTTTCCTACACGGTAACCCCTTTTTCTTGGGACATGTCTCCTTACCGAAGACTGTGTTTGTGGGATTCATTGCCACTTGGTTCTTTGCAGCATCACCAATCAACCTCTCGGTATCTGTGAACGCCACGTAGCTTGGCGTAGTCCTGTTGCCCTGGTCATTGGCGATGATTTCCACCTTGCCATGTTGGAAGACCCCAACGCAGGAATAGGTGGTGCCCAGATCAATCCCAACGGATGGTCCCTTAGACATGGTGAACTGCAAAGATTAAAAAAGACAAAATTAGTTCATTCGGAGAGAACCATGCCTCTTGTCCCTCACCTAAAGCAGCGTGGGGCACCTAAGAAGAGGTCAGGGACTTCAATTCCATAGGATTCCCAGGCAGCAATGCAACCCGTTAAATCAAACTTTGCACCTTTTTAAAAATGTCTGGACTTCAACTCCTAGTATTTCCCCCAGTCAAGACGATTGGGGCTGGCTGGGAAATTCTGAGCGTTGCAGTCCAAGACCTCTTAAAAAAAGGACAAAGCTTGGTTGAAACCATCTTGACTTCGAGTCCCTCTTTCAATGAAGTTGAAAATTTTTAATTTTTAAAAAAAAATTTATGTAATCTATCAGAATGCACAAAGCAACTATTGAATTCTACTGCTTAGTGCAATATGAATGCAACATCAGGGGTTTTCAATTCAATTGCATGGAATGTGAAGGTTTTTTAAATTTTTATAATTATAATGTACACCCAAGATGGCATTTAATTTGGTTATACCAGGTGCAGTGAACAATAAAAGTAAAACTAAACTCACCTAAATCCCGCCCGGCCCACCTTTCCCATCTTGCAAAGTAGGCAAACCCCTTCATGGATTACTGGCTTGTCGTGGGCTTGCGTAACTCAATGAAGCTATGAACTATGGCGCAAGACCCACAGGTTCTAGCAGATAGCATTGACAAAACCTGCTCCACTGGAGAAGGAAATGGCAACCCACTCCAGTATTTGTGCATTGAGGCTTTTGAACTCTGGTGCTGGAGAAGACTCCTGCATTGAGTCCCTTGGACTGCAGTCAGTCCTAGAGGAGATCCACCCTGACTGCTCTTTAGGCGGCCAGATCCTGAAGAGGAAACTCAAAGACTTTGGCCACCTAATGAGAAGGGAAGGACTCCCTGGAGAAGAGCCTCATGCTGGGAAAGATTGAGGGCAAAAGAAGAAGGGGGCGACAGAGGAGGTGGCTGGATGGAGTCACTGAATCAGCCAGCGTGAGCTTAAATGGACTCCAGGAAGGCCTGGAGGAACGTTGTCCATGGGGTCGCAATGAGTTGGACGCAACTTTGCAACTAGACAAAAAAAGAAAAATAAATATCCAACCCTCCCTGGAGCAGCCCATTAAAAACAGGGGAGCAATTTTCATAAACTCGGGAGAACAGGCAACAATTCCATTCCTTTTGTCCCCCCTTGAATGGAGTTTCATTCATTCATCAGTGGGAGCGACCACGTGGCAGCGCCCCTGGGAAGGAAGCCCCGTGGAAGGGAGGGAAGGCGGGGCTTGGGCCGAACCACGTGCTGCGGCGGCGCGGGGACCGGAAGAGCGCGCTGCTGAGCACGTGCCAGCGAGAGCAAGCAGCCGGCAGCCCCAGGGCGCTTCTCCCGCCCCCGCGGGAGCTGCTGCTGCTGCTTCTTCTCTTCCTCCCCCCGCCTCGAAAGCCGACGAGGACAGCAAAGGTCGTTCATAAAAGCCCTCTTTTCCCCCCTCCACCGGGCCCCAATTTCCTTCCCTTGTTCTAAACCTCGCCTGCTTTTCCCCTTTACAGCCGCATCGCTTAATGCCCATTGAAAGCATTTAAATGGGGGGGGGGAGATATATAACAAGGCTGCGTTTTCCTGCACCGTTTAATGCCCATTGAAAGTATTAAAAGCGGAGGGGGGGAAAGAGATATAGCAAGGCTTCTTCCTGCATCGCTTAATGCCCACTGAAAGAATTAAAAGGGGGAAAGAAATATAAGCAAGGCTGCGTTTTCCTGCAATCGCTTATCGACCATTGAAAGCATTAAAGGGGGAGGGGAGAAATATAGCAAGGCTGCGTTTTCCTGCGTTCCTCGCTGGCTTTAAGCTTCCTCAATGGAGGGTGAAGAGCAGCAGCCTTCCTTCCCCGAGAGAAAAGGAGAGGATTTATAGCCCAGGATTCAACTTGGGGGGAAGGGAGAGAAAGAAAAAGCAGCTTGGCGGGTTTTTTTTTCTTGCAGACGTTGCGTTACCCAACTCGGTGACATCATCCGGGCAAGAGGGGGGGGGGAAGGAAGGTGGAGTTTGCGGAGAGAAAGGAGGGGGGGAGAATAAAGATCATGGGGTCCTTGGTGCTTCCTAAGCATGGTTTTTTTTTCTCGTTTCCTGAGTGCGAACTAGGTGGCCTCATCGGGGCTAGAAAGAACGAGCCTTGCGCTGCGTTATGTAGTGGATATTTCATAGGGTTAACCCCCCCCCACCCTTCTTAGCACGGATATTACCTAACCGGGTCACGGAACGTAAGCAAGAGGAGCACCAAGCAGCCCAAGAAACCCTTTCCTCCCCCACTAATATGGCTTGACTCCCCCCGTCCCCAAACCCAGGCGACAAAAGGAGATGTTAATCGCCTTAACTGCTATGAGCTAAAAGGAGGGGGGGCGCAAAAGCAGCAATTTCCAACGCTTTGGCCAAATGATTTTCAAGTAGGGTGGGGTGGGGGGATTAAAAAGCCTTTTTGGGGGAAAAAGAGGGGGCGCTGAAAAGCAAGTCCTACAGCAATGCGATGCAATGCAACTTCCCAACTCAGGTTCTTCCCCCCCCCCCCGCTTCTTTGCAGGCAAACCTTCCCCCAAGCATCTGCCTCCTTTTATTGCGAGGTTTCAGACAAAGGCTCGGCCAGGAAGGGAGGCAGGAAGAAGAGGGAGGGGGGGGGGTAGGAAGACGATCCAGGCCGGGAAAATGCAGGTCACCTTGAGAAGCAGCGAAGGGAAGGCGGGGGGAAGGTTCACTTTAAGAATTCAAAAGCATTGCTGCTTCTTTCCTTCCAAGCCTGCAAGAAGAAGAAGAAGAAAAAAAGGGGGAAATAAGAATTACCTGTTTCGCCCGCGCGGACCAATCGAGACCAAAGGTGCCACGAGACCGGCCAGAATAGAAAGCGGCTTTCCCGGGCCGGCCCCGGACCTTATATACCTCTGGAGAACCTTCCAGAAGAGTTACGCCTCTTTCCGGCTACCCAGCCAATCCCCTAGGCCCGCAGGCCGGCCTTCCGCCAATGGCCGCCGCCGCCCGTGACGTAACAAAGGCGGGGGGAGGAAGAGGGCGGGTCAGGGAGGCGCGTGAGTCAAGGGGAGCCGGCCGGCTTTTTTTTCCACCCCCTTCTTTCTTCCTCTTTCCTTTTTTCTAGAACGTTCATCCCTCCCAGAGCGCGCGGGACGGAGGAAAAAGAGGCGGTCTCGAACTCGATGACGTCTCCGGGAGCCAATGGCTTTCCCTCACGGCGCGCTTTATTTGCATAAACAAGCGAGACAAAGGGAACGAGAAAGAGAGGACGCTCGACGCCTCGGGTTGCTCTTCCCTTTGTGTTCCGAGCGGGAGCCAATCGCTTCCCAGAGTGGCGTTCCACGATTTGCATACTTTGCCCCAAGGGCGGGGGTGGGGGGTAATGAGAGCCCCTTTTGGTGAAGGGAAGGCGCGGGGGCGGGAGGGAACAGAACGTTCCGTTTTAGAGACAAAGGAGCCAATTCGAACGCAGCGTGGATGAAACCGAGAGGCCGGTCGGCCAATCAGGGCGCGGGGAACCGGCGCGCGGGAAGGCGGTGGGGGGCGGGCCCAGTCATCTCCTTGAAGGAATACTGAGGAGAAAAACCGCTGGACAAAATGGCGGCCGAACGAGCTGCAGTTGCTGCAGGGCGTTGGCGAAAGGCCATGGCTGGGGTTAGCGGAGGACGCGAGCCAAGCGGTTCGACGAAAGAAACTCTTTGGGGAGCGGAGCCCGCGAACTGCTCTTTCCCGGTTCACCCCGTTTGAACCGCCCATCCCTGCTCGCCTGATATTGGACTACAGTCCCCATAGTCCCCGGCAGCAAAGGGGTAGAGGCAAGATGATGTGGGGTGTGTGTGTGTGGGGAAACCCAGTTGTCTCTTGAAAAAGCACCTCTGGGGTTAAACTCGCTTGGATTGTCAAAAGCCCCCGTAGCTGTAAAGCAAGGAGAGGGCGGCACTCTGCGAATGCTCAAGGACACTTGCCTCAGAGGCGTTTTAATGCAGGCCGCGAGCGCTGGACTGCAGGGAGTGAGGAGTTGCTGCGCAATCGATTTCCTTCAGTCAAATCTGCCAAGGTGACAGGCGCCATGTGGCCTCTCTTGACCCTGAGAGGATTTTCTTCCTCCTCCTTAATCCGGATAGGAGATGATTGGCCAAACTATTCCAAGAAGCAAAGGCAGATCTTAACCTCCTCCCTCTTCTCCCTCTCCCCTTCTTCTTCTTCTTCTTCTTCTTCTTCTTCTTCTTCTTCTTCTTCTTCTTCTTCTTCTTCTTCTCCTTCTCCTTCTCCTTCTCCTTCTCCTCCCCTTCCCCCCTTTTCTCTTTCTCCAAGAATTTGCAGAGATGGAAAAATTGGGAGGGGGCCATGCTTCTTTCCCACCTTCCCAAGTGGGCAATGAAAGACTGGTTTTCAACCCAAAAAGCAGATCAGATCATAGTTGGTCATTAAGAAATGTTCAGCCAGCCCCCCCATCCCGTGTCTGGATTTATCCAAGATGCTGATCCTTGCATTTTCATATTAACATTAAATATTGTTGAATTCACCTCACCCTGAAATTTAAAAAAACAACAACTGGTAAGAGTAGTTTAATCTTTGGGTTTAGCCAAACTGCAGTTTGGCAGCCTTTATTTAAAAACAATGACGTCTTAAAATGGTGGAATCAGGACAGTTTAAAATAAATATTTACTCCCTTTTTTTGCTTTGCTTGTGCTGAGCACAAATCATGGATGGCGGCAGGCAAGAAGGTGTCCTCAGTTTTACCAGTTCAAAAATAAAAACAAAAGTAGGAATTTGTACAACAGTAATACATAGTACTACATAGTAAATTGCATACAAGGTAACAATGTTTAAAGGATATTTTACAAAATAACAATTGGCTGTTCAGAGTATAAGTGTTTCCCTTGTGAGATACTATTTAAGGTCATGAATTGGAAGCCATTGTGCTTAAATATTCCCTTTTACAGTGAAATCCCAGTGAAATGTGACATACTGTTATTTTCTTGCACCATAATTTCTTCCCTGCTTAATATCTGAGAAATTCCCTTGCATTTATTCTTTTCAGTGGTAGAATTCAGATTGTTTGCAGAGTTTGGCTAGTGAATATAAACAGGAGGTTCAGAACATCTGCCTATATAATAAATAATTTTACTATCATGTTTTAGAGTTTAGAAGGACTGCCAATGTAGTCATTGTCCAAGTATGCCCTAAAACAGGCCCCTCTTTATGCCTATCATGGATTGCTCTTTGAAATGGAAAATATTTTAAAGACTTGTAAAACAACAAAATCAGCACTTGGGCATTTGGGAGGCCTAACTCCATTTTCTTTCAACGTACTTCTGTATCCCCATGTATAAAGTACAGCTTCAGGAAATAAAAGATTGGATAGGTGATGGCCGCAGATTTATCAGGAAAAGGGAAACAGGATGTTGCAGGGTAAGCTTTCAAAACTCTGACCTAAGAGGAAGGGAGTGGGTTAGGAAAGTAAATGAAATGTGGATGATTTAAAGTAGCTATAAGAAGGGTAGAGTAGATGGTTTTAGAAGAAAGAACCCAAACCAGGCAGTTGAAAAAAAATAAGCATAAAGAACACTGATGAGGTGAAGATGTGCTTCATTGGTGAATGGGGTGCGTGCATATTTTTTCGCTGATTTAACTGGCAGGACTTTCAGAATTTTTTAAAGAATAGTTTTTGCTTGTATGAATTTATAGAATGGGTTGTTTGAGTTTTGTTGCATTTTACTATTGTTGAGCATAGTTTTTGTGCTAATGGTTGAGGTGGCATTGGGAGTAATTCATTCTTGTATTTGGTATATATATATATATATATATATATTTGCATGTGATTTAGGGAAACATTTTTCACTTCCTGTGCAGTGGATGTTTATTAAAGTAGAAAACTAATAGAGTGTGTATTGCCAATTTATCTTTCAGGGAGCTTGTTGTTTCCGTATACTAAATTTTATGATTCCCTATTCTTTCCAATGGGGATTTTGACATGGTGCCAGCCACTTTTTCAAAACTAACAGTAACTATAGCTCCCTTCCCCCCAAGAGTTAAGGCAGGTGTGCTCTATTTTGTAGCAAATTGTCCTAACTAATTGATTTCTATACCTTGTTCATGAAGCATCAATTTTAAAATAAGATTTAAACCGCTTTTTAATTTAAAAGGTGGTGAAAACAACTTGGGATAACTATCATGATTTGATAACCTGCAATATTCTGAGTTTTGGTATAAATAAAATGATGGAATAGTTCATCTGCCTTGGATTTTACTTTATGTTGTGTTCTGCGTTATGGGACTTGATGATGGTTTGTAAGCTGAATTGCTTTTTTAATATTCAGTTAAGGTCGATGAAGGGATAAACTAGCTTGGTTGAGAGAGATGAAATAATCCTAACATTCTAAACAAGCAGACAGGAAACCTGCCATGCCTGGTTCTTAACTTCTGAGTGAGCATATATAAGACTCAGCTGAGGAATTCATGCAATGCTGACTTTAATCATAGTTGAATGTGCTTCAAGATGCTCCAGAAATTTTGTTATGGAGACTTCTAAATTAAGTGTGTCTGCTGTATAGCTGGAAACCTGCTTCTTATTTCTTGTGAAAATAGCTTTCTGTCGCAGTCTTATAAGATCAGTAATACTGACTGTCCTGTATTAGCAATGCACATCCTACTTTTGAATCCTAAGTCACCATTTATAAATTACTCTTATAATATATGAGTCTAGTGGGTTCTCTTATTTCCTTCTTCCTGACTGTGTTTAAGAATGTGATGTGAAATAATCCCCCTGGAATAATATCAGTTTAAAACTCATCATCTTTGCAATCTAGTTGGCACTTGAAGTCAAACAACTTGCATTTTCTTATCGTTAAAGCTGGGTGATACTAGTTCTGTCCGTAGATGAGACATTCCACTTTGGAGAGATGAAAGCATTCTTAACACCATAGCTGAAATCTACATTTCCAGCTCATTTCCATTCTTTATATCTCCTTTAAATTTTGCAGTTAGTTGCACAAGTTTGAGTATGCTGTATCCATCCAAATGATCACATTTCCTAGATTATTACCTCAAAATGTTTACTAATCATGACATTGTATTCCCACCAAAAATGCTCCCCCCCCCCCAAAAAAAACCTTTGGCACTACTCATCCTAAAATGAATGTCGCTATGTCCAGCATAGAGAACAGTATTTTAAAAACACCATTTTTAAAAACTTGTAAATGGAATTCAGGATTTGATGCTGATCTCACATTCTAATGATCCATTAGGATATAATTCCCTTTAGTGGAATTGCTTATTATTTATGAATATATACATACATACATACAAATACATTAGCTTGGTCACAGTGGGCTAATGTCTATATTCTTTAGCCGTATTCAGTCGTACGTACCTTCTTAAATTAATGCACTTCCATGTTCACAGAAAGTCCCTCCAGTAAAGAAGACCAATTAAAGTTTAATATTGCTTCTCGCTTTTCCCCAAAGTTACTGTTTTCTGCTTCATTGGTGGTGATGTGTCCAAATATTGATAATTCAAGAAAAGGACACATGCAACGTCCTGTCAGTTTTCTCTTGAAGCTGATCAGACTTAACATTAGCCGTGAAAAGCAGAGGTCACAACTGAAGACAATTGTATATGTATGCATTTCATTTTCCCTTAAGAATTCTGCTGGAGCATCTCTATTCCACAGTATTCTTTTCTTTTAAAAAAAGCTAATTGGCCCAAAACTGCAAAATGCTATTCCTGTTGGGTCAGCATTCCCTTTTCTCCTTCCAAGCTTTACTCGCAAAAATTAAAAAAAAAAAAAATCTTAAAAAAATAGAAATAATTGTTTTTACGAGTTCTCTTTTCCAAGTCTGCTTGTACCTCAAAACAGAAAGATTAAAAAAATACTGAGGGTTTTTGTTCTTTGTGTGTATGTGCATGACTATAGAAAACCAATATTGCATTGGAAAATAAAATAATTGCATAATGCTGGCAGCGCATGTAATTTATGGATATAGGTGGAGCCCAAATAGACGGAACAGTAATCAAACGGTTTGGAAAGCTCGACTTTGAGCAGGCATCATTGTAGGGGTTTCTTCCGTTTTGATCAAACTGGTGTAGTTACTTCTCTTTGGCTCAATTTTCCTGCCATTTATCTCAAGGTGGCTGCGCTGCGTCGGTGTTAGGTGTGGGGTAGCTTCTGTTGACAGTGTTTGCTGGCTGCGAGAGGCACTGTTTTCTGTGGATCTTGTTGAGGAAGAACCAGAATGTGAGCTTCTGGAGCCCAAAGAGGAAGAGCCAGGCTTGACTAATCGGGCCTTGGGTGCCTCTGCATCTTCCCTGGGATTAAAAGAAAGCAAAAATGATTAAAAATCTGAGTAATAAAGGACCAGTAACACAACAGTGTGTTTGAGATTTAGCAAATCTCTTGGGCTGCCTGCCAGCAGTCTAGCCATATAAGCTATTTGTAGATAGCTTTTCTAAGCCAAGACTGGTGAAAATTACTACATTATCTCAGCTGCTCCTGTTGACAAAGTATTTTCACCCATCATGGTTAAAAGAAGTAACATTTTTAAAAAAATTCTCTGCAGTGCTGTTACATTATTTTTGTTGGTTGCAACTTGCACAAGCCAATGTCAGGGTTCCATGTAACACCCCCAATGAACAAAGACGCCGAGGCCTGAGTTTCCTCAAAGTTCCATTTTATTAGAGATGTCATATTGGCACATCTGGAAAAACCCGAATCTGAAAGTTTCCAGGTTTTCCCCACCCAAATGAAAGTTCATATCCCTGCCCAGCACCCACATGGTCCAATCAGGCACCGTCCAGAACAGGAGTTGCCTTCCAGTCACACCATCGCAGCTGCAGGTCAAGGTGTCCTTGACTCTCTGAGAAAAGAATGTTGTTTTGACTATATATATATATCACCCATACACCATATAATCCCCCCTCCTATTTTCCCACAGCAGAAAATGTGGCAGGCCTGAAGCCCCCATGTAAAAGATGGCTTCCAGGTCTGACAGCCAGATTTTTGGACTCAGGTTAGCATTTTTTTTTTATTATTGTTACTATTAAACTGTTGAACCAGAACTATTTTATGTATGGTAAAAGAAACTTGTAAGAAAAGAAATGGTAATGTTATTTTGAAAGCTTCAGGGAGGCAAAACATTTGAACCTCTTTTTTTATTCATGACCAAGGAACAAGAAAGTTCTAGACTCTAGACTAGAAAATAAAGCATTCTCTGGCAAGTGACCTAATTGTTGCTAATTTTGTGATTTTAATGTGTGCACACCTCCCTTAAAAAATCAGACACCAAAATGAACGGAAATGAACAATGAAAACAGTACAATGAAACTTTGGACAGGTGGATTAATTATAGCAATGTAACTGAAAGGTTATTCATTCCACCCCTGGACTTTGTGTCGCCCAAGGGAGTCTACCTCACAGGTAGATTGGAGAGATCTCTTCCTGACCATTCCTGAATCATAGTATTTTTTATATATTATATAATATCATGATTAATTATCTGGTAAAGGAACATTAGACTCAGAAGTAGAAATCCTGTGAATAAATCATACTGATATGAGCTTCTGCATTTGAATAGGAGTGTTCCTGACCTTTAGTCAGAGCTCCAGGAGTCTTAAAAGACATTTATTTCAATTTCTTGATTGTTTCCAGGAATGCCTTTTCTGTAGTCCTGGTTGTTCCCTCATGATTGATCACTGGGCTTCGTTTGATTTTCCCAGACATGCTAGACTAAGATCATTTGACTAATGTATAGATTAATTTAGAGTGTTAGGAGCCTAGACACTGTCTGAAGTTACTTTATGACTGCTTTGTATGAATCTGGCATTTGGGTTAATTTAGCAAGCCATAGTCAGTCTTGGGCCAATGTACAAATGGAACCTTTGACTCTCAGATTTTAAGCCCTGCCTTTAGAAATGGATTCTCCTTCCAGACCAGGGGTGAAATTCAGCAGCTTCTGACAGGTTCTGGAGAACCAATAGCGGAAATTTCGAGTAGTTCGGAGAACTAGCAAATACCACCTCTGGCTGGCCCCAGAGTGGGGTGGAAATGGAGATTTTGCAATATCCTTTTCCTTCCTCGGCCACCAAGCCACACCCACAGGATCAGTAATAAAAATGTTCAAATTTCGCCACTGTTCTAGACCTTGTCTGAATTCTGGGAGTGAATTTAAGACTGCTGTATGGGACCTACATAATTGCTCTGTTTCTGACTCAACTGAGATTCACACCTACACAGAATATCATGTACCTTTTATGCAGTATTCATCCTTCCAAGACAGTGGGTTGTTGGATCAGACTAGAAAGGTCTAAGTATTGTTTAGAATTCTATTTCCATAAAGAAAAGAGCTGCAAGTTGACCTAAAATTGGTACCAGCAGAAGTGCCCAGGATGTCTGCTACTGAAAAGTTGTGTAGATACTTCTATCTTCAATGAATTTATCTAATTTTTAAAAAGTTGTCCAAGATCCATCTACTTCAGGATGCAGTTCTTGGCTTCCCTCAAGTGTGATAGTTCCCCCCCCCCCCCGGCCACCCCCGCCGGATTTTCCTTTGTTAAACATGAAAAAATCAATTGTGTTGTTTTGTGGCATCCTCTGCTTCCTGTGCCAATTAATTTATAACCCTTTTATGTGGCTTTCAGGAACTGGCAGTGAAATAGAACAAAATCCAGATATTTAAGGTGCTCAAAGGATGAGCAAAAAAAAAAAAAAAAGGAGAAGAAGAGACGGGGACAGGGAAGTTCATGCAATTAAAAAAAAAACCTCTGGAGTTGTTGATTTTAGGAAAATCAATTTAGGTAAATCAAGGATTTACTGAGGATCTTTAATGATTGCTCAAAAACTGCAGAGGGCAGAATGACCGGATTGCAACATGTAAAGGAATATAAAGGTGGGAAATGAAATTCAAATAGGATTAACCAGCAGGATTCCTTTGAGTCATAAGGGTGTTACCAGTTGAGTCATACTGTTGAAATCTTCCCGTAAATGCCCCACAAAGAAAGTTCAAGAAACATCTAGTAAAAAGTGATGTGCTATGATAGAGTAGATTCAACACAAGAGAGTATATTGTCATCTTACAGAAAAGTTATGAAAAGTGGGTGCCTCCCATATATGCTGATGACTAAACAATTCAAAACCTAAAATCCTCATTCCATCTTTGAAAATGTAAATTTGCTTTAAATAGAAGATCAAGAGCCTTATTTTCTCCAAAGGGCATTGCAGTTGTAATCCAGGAAAAGAAATGGCATAGTAAATGTATTAAATCTTTAAAAAGATCACAAAACATATATTTTTGGCTGTTAGTTCATAGAGCACACTAGGAAGTTCCTCACAACTCAGATTCGCTTGACGTGGTTTCAGAAAGAGATGATTTGGAACCCTACTACATGATCTCCTTTAAAACTGAACGTTGGTGATTGATTTTGGAATCGCACATAAAACGTTCCCTTTATTGCTGACTTATATTCTCCCCTCCAGTTCTGAGGCTATTCTGTAATAAAATTAAGAGGCTTTGCAACTTTTGAATGCTTAAAAAAGTGGTTTTTACAGAAGCAATTACCTGATTTCATTTGGAGTCTCTTCCTCGTATCTATTTTTTTCTTTCCTTTTGATAGTTCGCCACACAGCCAAGACAACGAGCAAGGATACTCCCATCACTCCACAGATTGCTCCGGCAATGATGCCGACATTCGGGGGATCTGTCGATTTAGAAACAATGCTAGGTTTTATTTGTTCTACCTACAGCCAAATACCGTCCTTGTAATTCTGGCATCTGTGGCATAGACATTTTCAATTCCTTTCTTTTATCCTAAAACGTATAGTGTGTGTATATATATATATATATATATATATATATATATATATATATATATATATATATATATATATATATATATATATATATATATATATATATATATATATATATATATATATATATATATATATATATATATATATTCTCATTGTTTTATGCCACAGGAGGTACAGCCCTGGCAACTTTGGGTGACCTTGAAAAAAATAAAAACAAATTGGACCTGATTTTGTGATTGAGGCAGAGATCGGCAGGAAGTCCCTGGGTTTCTACAGTACTTTGGAAAGTTGCAAAATTACTCTGGTAGAAGTTGAAAACAAACCACTTCTGTAGAGTTAGCAAGAAAACAACATGGACATGTTTGTGTCGTCCCCAGGAAACGAGCTCGGTTCAAGGGAGACTTCATTTTCCATGGCTAAACGGTGAATAAAATTACAACACAGGTTAAACTGAATTAACTCTACCCTGGAGCAGTGGGCTGGTTGTTTTCTTCTCGGTTTTTCCTCAGCCAGCGCATCTCGGATTATGCAAACGGTAGTAGTTTATCACTTCAGATATTCAACAGTGGTGCAATCCGCCCTGTTGTGTACAGACCATTAATTGCTCTAAATGTACTCCGAGTTGCCTCCGCTTTCTTTTGCATTGCATATTTCACATACCTGACTCCCCAAAGCTTAGATTTAAAATGTTAAAATGTTTTGGCCTTCGCATATATTGCACATTAGACTTTTCATTTGTTTAAAACTTAAGTTCCGGTGTTGAATATAAAAGGAAGTTCCGGGTGAAGGAAGAAGCACACCCTTCCCACCCAGTCCTTTCTAGATACCTGGCAAACATGGAACCCTTCTGGGAGTCAGTGTAGGAGGCTGTTTTTAAGATTGTCTTGTTCTTTTTTTAAACGAGCAGCTCCAGTTGGTACTCATGGGAAAAAGCTCTTAAGTCCCACAGGGCCAGCTACCACCTCTGTGTTATTTAACATCTATGTGAAATTTTCTCGGAGAGATTTTAGAATAAGGTGGGGTGATGAACTTTGATTCTGAGGATGCTCAGGTATAAGATGCCTCCACGGGTCTCAATCCAGCATTTTCTGGATGGGATAAAAGAGGCTCAAATTGTATCCTTGGCGAGGCAGTATTATCCACGGTCCAGGAATGTTTTGCCTCAATTCGATTGTCATAATTGCTTTCCATGAGGTCACTTTCCCTTCAAAATAACATCTAAGAGTTCTTTTCAGCTCACAGCGCTGATAAATGCTGAGGTTGGACTTGCCTTTTCCCAACTTAAAACTGTTGGGAAAAGTTGCTGCCCTTTCCAGAACAAGGAGCCAATGACTCATGTTACATCACTACCCATTTTGATTATTCAATCATGTTCTACTGAGAACTGGGACAGCCCTACAAGAAAAGGAAACCAATGTATGTTGTGTTTTTTAAACTCTTTTCATTTCTCCCCTATTTGTTATTTTATCTCGTATTTGTAAGCCGCCCGGAGTCCTATGGGATTGGGTGGCATGTAAGCTTATTAAATTACGAATTACGAATTAAGACAAAACAAATGTGGAAAGAAAGTAATAAAACGGGGCAAAAGACAATGTCTCGCTTAACAGAAATTTTGGGCTCAATTATGGTTGTAAGTCAAGGAGTATACGAACAGAACCTTACAAGTCTGATTGTGCCTTTCCCTCCCTCCCTCCTCATACCCAAGGGAGTCTTTCCTGAATACATTAAGGAATGCTTTCATCCTTTTGATTTCTGTAATGGTTCCTGAATGTTTGCTTCAGAGCCCCTTCCTTGCCTCTCTGCAGGCTGCTCTACCAGGGGAAGCTACCATTGTAGCAGAAGACTTCTATTCTGATTCCTGCACTGATTCAGATTAACAGAGCTGGAAGGGATCTTGTGGGTCTTCTAATCCAACCCCCGCTGAAGCAGGAGACCCTGCACCATTTCTGACAAATGGCAGTCCAGTCTCTCCTTGAAAGCCTCCAGTGATGAAGCTCCCACAACTTTTGAAGGCAACTTCTGTTCCCTTAGTTGATTGTTCTCACTGTCAGAAAAAGTTCTCCTTATTTCTAGGTTGAATCTCTCCTTGTTCAGTTTCCATCCATTATTCCTTGTCTGGCCTTCAGGGGCTTTGATTATCAGTAGTTCTCCAAGCTCCATTCAAATGTTCCTAGATATCTCACATACTTACGTTGCACTGTCACTTGTATGGCACAGCTGTCCTCTCCTGCTTCGTTGGAGGCAGTGCACTGGTATGATCCTGTGAACATCCATGTGAGATTCTTCATAATAATTTGGGCAGGATTAGACAGATCTAAAATAAATGAAGAGGCAGGATTCAGTGACATTTACAGCAGAACGGTATCATTAAATTGTAGAATTAATCTGCCAGTGTAATATATACAGTGGTGGTTTTAAATAAGAAATGGGATAATTGGGCAAAGAAAAAAAAGGGTGGCTAGAAGAGATGACAACACAACAAATAGATGTAAAACCAGAACTATTCTTATTGGGTGTACTACCAGGGAAATACAATAAAAGAATCATATACTTAATGCTACGTGTAAGAACAGCAGCTAGGATTAAGGTAAAGGTTTCCCTCGCACATATATGCTAGTTATTCCTGACTCTAGGGGGCGGTGTATATCTCCATTTCAAAGCCAAAGAGCCAGGGCTGTCCTAAGACATCTCCATGGTCATGTGGCCAGCTTGACTCAACACTGAAGGTGCACGGAACACAGTTCCCTTCCCACCAAAGGTGGTCCCTATTTTTCTACTTGCATTTTTTACATGCTTTCGAACTGCTAGGTTGGCAGAAGCTGGGACAAGTAACGGGAGCTCACTCATGATAGTTATGATCAGGGTGAATAATACTACGTATATTTAAAAAAGATTTGATACAGCCCATACACTGTTCTTGCAAAACTGCAAATGTGATGTAGAATAAAGGAAAATGCATTTTAAAAAACCACAGAAATAGGATAATTTACGAGGGAGCAGAGGACGGTTTGAACCGGCAAAACTCACTGAGACGTGTTGAGGGTGGCAGAGACTCAAATTTTCCCTTTGAATCTACGCGCTGCCATGTGTACATGATAGGGGCTGTGCCAGAAACGGAGTTACATTGTAAAGTGATTTCTTTTCCTTCAGATGCCACCCCTTCTTTCCAGCATTTGGGTTTTGAAGGTTTCTCTGGAAAGGAAGGGGAGAAAAAAAAAACGATCAGTGAGATTCTGTAGAGATTCTCAGACATCCAGGTGTCCCAAAGGTGCTTTTATTTCAGGAGGCAACTGGACTATCTTGTTTTTGCTTTCGAAGACCTTTCGCTTCTCATCCAAGAAACTTCTTCCATTCTGACAGGACGGTGGGGGAATGGAAGGATTTATAGTCCTTGCAGAGAGCTGGGCATTTGCAGTCTTTTAGGCAGTCATTGAGGCCACTTGGAGGTTTATCTCTGTCCTCAGGGTTACTTCTGTAGCAGAGGTGGGATTCAGCAGGTTCTGACCAGTTCTGAAGAACCGGTAGCAGAAATTTTGAGTAGTTCAGAGAACCGGTAAATACCACCCTTGACTGACCCTACCCCCATCTATTCTCTGCCTCCCGAGTCCCAGCTGATCAGGAGGAAATGGGGATTTTGCAGTAACTTTCCCCTGCCACGCCCACCAAGCCACACCCACAGAACAGGTAGTAAAATTTTTTGAATCCCACCACTGTTCCACACCATTCAAAGCAGTGATGGGATTCAGCCGGTTCACACCTATTCGGGAGAACCGCTTGCCAACTTTCTCAGCAGTTCGGAGAACCAGTTATTAGAATAAATCTCTCTCCCCCACTCCACTTTACAGGGCTAATCCTGTAAGGAAGGCTGGAAGGAAGGAACATTCTGGTGGTGTTTCTAGCCTAATCTTTATTGTCCTGCTTACAGAAACTGCCTCCGGTTAACCCTTATCACATTGTCACAGCTAAGGCAAAGCGCCCATCAACCTGAGTGACGAGTTGGCTACACCCACCCAGTCACATGACCACCCTGCCTACCCAGTTGGTCATCAGGGCAGAGAACCGGTTGTTAAATTATTTGAATCCCACCACTGTTTCAAAGGGTGTTCATCCCAAATTTTATACTTTGTTTATTTATAAATAAACTTAAATGAGATGCAAATTGTATAGCTAAAAGGTCTAAAGAGATTTTCGGTCATCCAGGTCATGGTTGTCCCAAAGGTGCTATTTTTCAGGAGGCAACTGGACTTTCTGGTTTTTCTTTGGAAGCTTCTTTAACTCTAGCCATTCAAGAAGCTTCTTGGGTGAGAAGTGAAATGTCTTCAAAAGAAAAATAACAAGAAAGTCCAGTTGCCCTCCTGAAAAAGCACCTTTGGGACAATCAGTGAGGTTCTCCCTGTGGCTGAGGGGGGGAAAAACCCACCGGGACATTCAACAGAAAAGCTAAATACTTACAATACAATACAATACAATACAATACAATACAATACAATACAATACAATACAATACAATACAATACAATACAATACAATAGCAGAGTTGGAAGGGACCTTGGAGGTCTTCTAGTCCAACCCCCTGCCTAGTCAGGAAACACTATACCATTTCAGAAAAATGGCTATCCAACATCTTCTTAAAGACTTCCAGTGTTGGGGCATTCACAGCTTCTGGAGGAAAGCACTTCCACTGATTAATTGTTCTAACTGTCAGGAAATTTCTCTTCAGTTCTAAGTTGCTTCTCTCCTTGATTAGTTTCTACCCATTGCTTCTTGTTCTGCCCTCAGGTGCTTTGGAGAAGAGCTTGACTCCCTCTTTTTTGTGGCAACCCCTGAGATATTGGATCACTGCTATCATGTCTCCCACAGTCCTTCTTTTCATTAAACTAGACAGACCCAATTCCTGCAATCGTTCTTCATAGGTTTTAGCCTCCAGTCCCCTAATCTTCTTTGTCGTTCTACTCTGCCCTCTTTCTAGAGTCTCCACATCTTTTCTACATCGTGGCGACCAAAACTGAATGCAAATATTTCAAGTGTGGCCTTACCAAGGCCTTATAAAGTGGAATGAACACTTCCCGTGATCTTGATTCCGTCCCTCTGTTGATGTAGCCTAGAACTGTGTTGGCTTCTAGACTTGTTTTGAAAGTCTTACCTAGAACCTTCAAAGTGATATGGCTCCATTCATACTGTCCAGCATTTTTAACTTTGCACGTATATTGCCCAGAGTCGCTTGGCTGCAGAAGAGAAATCTCCAGAGAAGCGTCTCCACCCAGGAAATTGGAGGCGAAGGACACGCGTCCCTTTTGCTCTTCGATCATGTCATGATAGATGTTGCCGCCTGCATAAGTGATCACCTGGGAGACAAGGTTACTCATCAGCTTTGCAAACTTAGTTTGGCCAAAGATGATATCAAACTTATGCCAGCATTTCTTTGTTTACCAGCTAACCTCCCCAGCTATGATTACTCATGTCACACAACCAATAACAAAACAAGCTTCCAAAATGGCTAATAAAGAGTGTGCACCAATTCAGTTTCATAATTACTGTATGCCTTAATGGTTCTCGTGGCCATACATTTGTGGGAAGCTGCTCCCCTCCTAGAAAAATGAAACATCTTAGGAAATATTAGGACCTTAGGACCGACCCCACATGCATTTAAATATTTTAGGGCAGGGCTTATTTGGGGGAGGGGCTTATTTTAGCACATGCGCTCAAAAGTTTATTATCTGGGCTTATTATCTAGGGAAGTCTTATTTTCAGGGAAACAGGGTAGCACCTTAAACCTCCAAACTGTAATCTGGAACTGACCATAATCTGATAATGGTTTTTGTTTGTTTGTTTAAAGGATTATCTCACACTTCACTTCATCAGCAAAGCTGCATGTTTGGGAGGAAAGTTAAGTTTAACTACTGCTTTTGCAAAGCAGTTGAGAAAGGGAAAAACACTTGGCCGATCAGTTCTAATTCCTTTGAAACCTCAGCATGCATCCATGTATCTTCTGATGTCTTTGCACTGTATGAAAAAAAAAAAGAAAGATATCCAGTCCTCTTCATTGAGAAGATTGGAAAAGAGGTGAATTTTAAGATGGCCGTTGGGTCCTGGAATTTCTGCTGTAACCACTAATTGGTATATTTGATGGCTTGTCATGACTCATAATTTTGACTGTCTATCTGCCAATCCTGAGCCACAGTTGAAAAAACAAATATGTTTTCAACGCTCAGATGATTGCTGTGAAATTTTGGTAAGCCTTGTAGGAAACCCAGTGTGTGATTCACATTTGTGTAAGCGCTTTCTTTCCTTTTGAGCTAAAATCACAATGAAGGCAAATCACAATTATCCAGGACTGTGCCAAAGGGAGATTTGTAGTAAATGGGGGGCATAACAAGACTAACGTGGTTTAAAGAGTTATAGACAATGTTTAAACACCTTTTTTTGCTTTCTGCTTGGTCTTGTGTTAACTACTCCTGATACAACAGCATGTATAAAGAAGTATTTGCAAGATGCATCTGCAAGAAAGCCTGACCCATTGTCCTACAAACCCACAATTCTTAATTGTTGGAAGAAATGCCCATCTAGTTCAGTTCCAAGTGGGGGTGAAAGACACTGGAAACATGCGGGCTGATTGGAAAGATGGTTTATTGATGGATAAGTCCACACGGGTTTGAAATCCCGGGCAGCTGACCACATGGAGTGGAGAGAGAGAGGTATTTATACCCTCTCCTGGGCTTTGAACTTGAGCTTCCTGTTCCTGTGCAAGAATAAGTATTCTATTGGCTGTCGTCAGACTCCCATGTGGAGTCATGTTTGAATCAAGTTTGGTTGAACCTTGGGCTGATGTAATGTCCCCAGGAGATTTAGCAATGCAGTGAGCTCGGCTGCTAGATAATGTCCTGGAGGGTCATATTTTAATCCCATCACCCTGGAACTGAAGGTGTAATTGTCTGGTAGATAGGCTGGCCCAGTCCTGCTGGGGCTATATTTACCATTGTACATAAATGGTGAGGAGGTGGAGAGGGTTGGTAGCTTTAAATTCCTGGGCATTTATATCTCGGAAGACCTCTCATGGACCATGGATGTTAACATGCTTGTGAAGAAGGCCCAGAAGAGGCTGCACTTCCTGAGAATGCCCAGGAAAAGAAAATCTATCTCAGCATCTACTTCTGTCCTACTATCACAGCACTATTGAGAGTGTCCTGACCAGTGGTGGGATTCAAATAATTTAACAACCAGTTCTCTGCCCTAATGACCGGCTGGGTAGGTGGAGCTCAGTGGCCATGTGATTGGGTGGGCGTGGCCAACTCAATGTCACTCAGGTCAATGGGCGCTTCGCCTTAGCTGTGACAATGTGATAAGGGTTAACCGGAGAGGCAGTTTCTGTAAGCAGGGCAACAAAGATGAGGCTAGAAACAACACCAGAATGTTTCCTTCCTGCCTTCCTTACGGGATTAGCCCTGTAAAGTGGGAAAAAACAAAAGATTTCTTCCAACAACCGGTTCTCCTAACTGCTTAGAAAGTTACCAACCGGTTCTCCCGAATAGGTGCGAACTGGCTGAATCCCACCACTGGTCCTGACATACAGCATTCTTGCATGGTATGGGATCAGCTCTGCAGCGGACAAAAAAGCTCTAGAGAGAATCATTAAAACTGCCCAGAATATCACCGGGCTCCAGCTACCAGTCCTGGATGACATCTTTGCATCTCGCTGTTTGAGGAAGTTGCATAACATTCTCCGAGACTCTTCCCATCCTGCTTACAATCTTTTTAGACTGTTGACTTCTGGCAGAAGATACAGAACAATTAAAACTAGGGCCAGACATCTTCCGAATAGCTTTGATCTCAGAGCTATAATTGCACTCAACAATGAACTAAAGGGCCACCATCACTGAGCTATTTTTGGTGGGTAGGGGTGTGTTTTGGGATTGTCATGTGTGTTGGGCCTGGTCTCTGGGTGATATGTGAATTTCGTTGTATGTGTCTACTGTGTATATACGTACAATGACAATAAAGTAAAGAATTAAGAAAGACTTGGGGGCTGCTTTCTGTCTTTAAAAACATGTCTCTCCTTTAGGGAAATATAACATTCTGCCTTTTTAATATTTCTCAAGCTATTCCATTCTACTAGGAGAGTTGGCTAGCTACCTTTCTACATTCTCAGACCTGTAAATATTCATTCTATAAATATTGACAAGCCTAGAAAACGAGCCACGCAACAATGATCTAGAGGCAATGCGTGTTAGCGGTTAGAGGAGTGTCCCTCAACCTTTGCAACTTTAAAACGTGTGGACTTCAATCCCCAGAATTCCTCAGCCAGCATGTGGAATTCTGGGAGTCGAAGTCCTCGCGTCTTCAAGTTGGAAGACCAGGTTAGACCTTACCACTTTGGGTTTAGCTTCAGAGTTCTTTAGCAGCCATTCTATATCCAGACTCCCTGGCTCCAGAAGATGGAGGCGATGGTGGCAGGGCAAAGTCACGTTTCCTTCCGCCACCCTTTTAAATTCGGTCTGTGCTTGTGACATCCAAGGGCAACAGGAGGCTGAAAAAGAAGAATTAAGTCAGTTCACTGATTTCTGATCTCATCAATATAGTTTTTTTTTTAGTTTCCTTTTTGGTTGCAATATGGGCCAATATACCAAGAACTTTCCTTTGGCAGCGGGCGGGTGGGGGGAAGTAGTCTTTTTTTTTTTTAGAGATCGTAACTTAGAAGGCATGCTGAAAATCTTTCTTTTGGGAGGTGCAATTAACAAAAACAACAGTGTATACTCTGCTTTACCTGATGCTCAATGATTAATGATGCATATGTATTTTGTTTACCCAAACAAACAGTACATCTTTGGAGTGCATTTTCACGTAATTACGTGTTAGTAGATTAGTATTCAGATATACAACATTTAGGGTGCAGCTCTGTGTCTGGAGTTTGTTTGCATTTCCAAAGACATAAAAGGATTGCTTGTTTAAAAAAAGAAAAAAAATCAAACACACATGACATCAATGGGGAAGATCCAGAGGTGGCATTCAGCCGGTTTAGACTGGTTCAGGTGAAATGGTAATGGTGACCTGTGGGTGGGGTGGGGTAAGGTGGGCCCCCCCTGCCCCGTCCCTCAGCTCCATGATGTCCTATGTACAGTGGTGGGTTGCTCCTGGTTCAGCTGAACTGGTAGTAGCAGTGGCAGGAGCCCTGTTTGGATGCTTCTGCGCATGCGCAGAAGCATTACATTCGTGCCCCCGAACCGGTAGTAAAAATATTTGCAACCCACCGCTGCCTATATGTAGCCTTGTTTTAGACGCCCTGCACGCGAGCAAAGTGCATGCGTGGAAGGCCGTGTCTATGCGCAGGAGGCGCGCATGTGAGGCACAGAAGGCGCGCAAGAGACGTAGAAAGCACACACGGGCCAACATTTGCAAACTGGTGGTAACCTGTGAATCCCACCTCTGAGAGGATCACCATTTTAGTCTTTAGAGTCAAGTATTCTGGAAGAATGAGAAAACACACACACACACACCTGTACTTGGAATTATCTATGAATATTGAGTTCCTTTGGAATATTTCTGTTTTGATCCCAGCAATATTTATCTCCCTTTTCTTTCTTTCCTCTACAGCAGCCCCTGCTGGAGAAGAGCTAAATAACTTCTCAAGTCCTGAGTATATCTATCAAGCTTCAAAATACTTCTTGCTCTTGGTTCTATTATCAGCTTGCCAACGAACTATTTTTTTTGAGGGGAGTGGGAGATAGAACATGGGTCAGACATCTAGATGTCAGTGTGAGAACCTTTTGGCAGGTGTTTACGTAGAGCCAAAAAGACTTGCCCATAACAATATTTGGAGTTTGTATTGGACGAGACCTGAGCTAATTGGGAGGTGGAAGAATTGGGACATTTAACTCTAGGTGTTAGTGCGGGAAAGATCTCAATCTAATTTTGCCTTCAAAGGTGCCGAAATGATGTACTCCATAAGGTTTTGCATAAAGAGATTGGATCATCTCGATTGTGCTTGCTTTGGTTGAGTACATCAGTCAGAACCTTGACAGGATTACATATTATCAGAATTGGAAGGGATCTTGTGGGTCTTCTAATCCAACCCCTTGCTGAAGCAGGAGACCCTGCACCATTTCTGACAAATGGCAGTCCAATCTTCTTAAAAGTCTCCAATGATGAAGCTCCCACAATCTCCAAAGGCAACTTCTGTTCCTTTGGTTGCTTGTTCTCACTGTCAGAAAAAAATCCCCCTTATTTCCAGGTTGAATCTCTCCTTGTTCAGTTTCCATCCATTATTCCTTGTCTGGCCTTCAGGTGCTTTGGAAAATAGGTTGACCCCTTCCTCTCTGTGGCAATATTGGAAGGCTGCTATCATGTCTCCCCTGGTTCTTTTCTTCCCTAGACTAGCCATGCCCAGTTCCTGCAACCGTTCTTCATGTGTTTTAGCCTCCAGTCTGCTAATCCTCTCTGTTGCTCTTCTCTGTACTCTTTCCAGAGTCTCAATATCGTTTTTATAGTGTGGTGACCAAAACTGGAGGCAGTTCTCTAGGTGTGTTCTTACTAAGGCTTTATAGAGTGGTATTAGTACCTCCCTTGATCTTTATCTCATCAAAATACACCACTTGAAGGAAACATGGCTGCTCTTAATCCCTACTCACCAAAAGAGAAACTTCTTTAAAAATGAATAGTATCAAAGAACTAGTCCCTACCCACTATACACATTTTTTTGCTCTATAGTTTAGATTTTTTAATGTGCTAAGTGTTAGTAGCTAAGCAATGCAGTCTATATTCTCCACTGATTTAAGCCTTACTTTTCCCACTGGGATTTCTTGCCTTTGAAAACAAAGCACTGTCGACACACTGTAGTTACCTCCCTCTATGAAAATGGAAATCAATAACAGCATATATTTTTTTTAAAAAAGAAATGAACACAATTGGTGAGTTGCACCGCAAGAGGGCAGGATTTACTCAAAGAACAATTGTCACTCCAAGCGTTTGAACTGACAACTTTTGAAATTATTTTGGAGTTAGTTGTACTTGGCTGGAAATCCTTAAATCTAAGAAGCAGAGTGTGACTTCTCCTTTTTTTAAGGGAAAAAAACATTCCCCCCCCCCCGTGACTATATGAAAAAAAGTTTAAAATTTAAAAATGAGCAAAGCTTCATATTTATTGGATTTAGCTACAGAGCTGCAAATCATTATCAGCAAAGAGGAAGCGTACAGAAGAGGACCACTGAAATTAATATTTGCAACAGGTCCTTCCTAGATTGTAGCATTTTACTATAGCCCATAAAAAACTGAGATTAATTGAGAAGCAAACACCACCTTACTCTCTTAGCCGATTATCTGACTTTAATATTAGGCTATCATTTCCATTTACATTGATGAAAGAAATGTCCTTCTGGGTTCGGCTCCAAGTGGGGAAAAAGACACTGGAGACATGGAGGCTGCTTGGAAAGATGGTTTATTGTTGGACAGAACAGAATAGAATATGGAATAAGTAGAGAATAGAGTAGAGTGGAGTGGAGTAGAGTAGAGTGGGATGAGTTGGGAAGGATAGGATAGAATAGGATAGAATAGAATAACAGAGTTGGAAGGGACCTTGGAGATCTTCTAGTCCAACTCCCTACTTAGGCAGGAAAATACCATTTCATAGACATGGTTGTCCAACCTCCAGTGTTGGAACAACTGCAGAAGCTCTGGACTTCTCATTGTCCCAACTGTCCTCTGCGGCTTCCTAAACGGAGCCCGTAGGACACGGGGTTGAAATTTGCACTCCATTTGCACCGAAAGAATCGGCTAGACCGTTCTGTCATCCCTTCTATCCATCCTGCCCGGTTCTGCACATCTGTTTTGTGTTTTCTTTGGCTCGGAGCGGGAGAGAGGCTAGAGGTCACCTCGTCTCAAGGGCCGCCTCGAGGGCTGCCGATGTTTTGAACTGGGGAGGCCCGGTCCCACAAGCGCGACGACGCCTGCAAGCCATTCGCTCTGAGCCGCTCTTCCGTTTCAGGAATGTGGTGGGGAGGCAGAAGTGTCTGGCTTGAAAAGTAGTTGAAGCCTGTCAGATCCCAGGGGGGGACCAGCTAACTGGTCTCATCATAGCAAAGAGGTTGGCCAAGAAATCTAGGGATTTGGAGGCCCAGCTTGATTTGACTCTTATGCGTTTGCGATGAAGCTTTTAGGAGGCTCTCTTAGATTTGTATGTGCATGTGTGTTTATTTGTGTGTGTGTGTGTCTGGGGGTGGTGGTGCATTTCCCCCCACCCCTTGTTTTCCTCTTTCAGAGGATAAGAAGCAGCTGGAATCCGTAGGACGAAAGCGTGTATAAAGGGGCCAGGCAAACTGCAGAAGGCAAAAATAAAGCTGAATGGAGGATTTACACAGAAGTGCCACATCATCACAACACCAACTCAGCCCTTTAAGGACCTGATAATTGCTGAGCTGTGCCCGAAATGTAGACAGATCGTTAGAAGGTGTGTAGGTGGGGGGGGGGAATTGTGAACTATATCCTGGATACTTGCTGTAGAAAGCCCAAAAAATATAAGAAAACGTGTCTCTTGCATTCATTTTTTAAAAACATTTGGTATTATCGTCCCATGCATAATTTATTGCATCCTGATATCTGGTGGCTGAAATGTCGTGGCAAATTTTCCATTTTGTTTTAAAAAAATTAAAAGCTCTGGAAGATAAAGTACATGAATTGTTACCCTTATCTCCCTCTGAAAAGTTGCTAAAATGCAGCCATTTTAACAGCAAGAAATTGGCTGCATCTCTATATGTAAAAGTGAAATACCACTCACGCATCATCACAAAATCTCCAGAACCATAAAGCCTGCAAACATGAAATTTGGCACGTATGTTCCTCTTGGCTTCTAGGAGCTCGATAAGAAATCATTTTTTGAAATGACCATCAGATCATTAGTATTTCTTATAGTATTATTAACACGCTCTGATGCTAAGGAGTTAGACATTCTACTCCCCCTCCCCACCTGAAAAGAACTCTGTTCCAACTGCCACTTGGCGTTAAGGTTAGGGAAAATGCTCTGATGCTAAGGAGTTAGGGGGTAAGATAGGAGAGGCCTCTGTGGCCACGCCTGACGGAGAGAAAGGGGAGAGGAGAGGCCAATCATAACTACTCATTAATTTTCAAGCTGTAAATGTCTATTTATCAAGCCCAATCACATAGTTTTGTAGTGGGGCATGGGTATCCAGATAGTACATAGTAGATAATAGATAGTAGGTAAGTAGGTTGATACGATGGGATGGGATGGGCTAAGAAGGTAAGGTAAGGTAGGTTAAGATGTTAAGTTTAAGTTAAGTTGTTAAATTAAGATATGATAACTTTATTGTCATTTTTTTTACTGTGAGCGGAAAGAAGAAACTTGAGAGTTCAAAAGGTTGATACTTTCTGGAACAAAACTATGAATCTAGATGTTCTACTTCGGATACGTATGTCTTTAATCATTTCTGAAGGGTTTTTACAATAGGAACAGAAATGGCTTTCTTCCCCGAAATTCCATACAAATTCTTCCAAAAGTTTGAAATGTGAAAGTCGGTTACTTCTGATGAAAAAAAAAAGAAGATCATAACTTCCTATGATTTTCGGGAACTGAAGAGACAATTATGATCCTCAAGCATTTACACAATGCTATCCCCCTCCTGCAGATGGAAAGTAATTGTTCTGACCGAGGCTTCCCGAGAGCATAAAGCAAACTCCTTGTCCTGACGAAAACCCCTTTTATTAATTTCCTGCTCATTCTGCTCATTCACATCCAGCAAAGTCTTTGAAAGGAGGATTTACAGTCACAGACCTGATCTGGCTTGGAGAACTGCCAGGCCGATATCTGCAAAACCTGGCAAGTAATCTCAGAGAGTCACGAACCAATTAAGCGAATTAATTGACTCCTGCAAACTCCACTCCCTTTTCGCTCCTCTTTTATTTCCTCTGGGAGGGGACATTCATTGTTTGGCCTTACTCCCAAGTCGACCCCTGTTCTTTAGCTGTTCCCTTTGTCTGGCAACTCTGCGCATGCACACACTGGGAACAGGCTCCAGCTGTTCTTCTGCCTCACTGATATCTGACTCCGAAGGCAGCTGATAACTGTCAGATGGCTCTGGCCCCCTTCTCTGCCTCCGACACAGAGCCCTCATCAGAGCCTTCCCCAGACTCCAGGACTGGCCCATGTTACCCCCCAACCTCCTCACTGTCCGAATCTGCTGCCAACTCCGCTGACCGCTGGCGGGCCACAACAGTAATGTTTCATGTAGGTGGAGTCTTAGAGAAGGAACTTCTATCTCCAGTTGCGGTCAATAAGCATCATAATTCAAGCCCTTTTTTGGACTGAAACGGTGGAGAACATTCGTTGAGGTGTAGATGAAGGGAAAATTGAAGAATTTTTTTACAGAGACAATGACCGCAAAGTGAGAGTGAGAGCAGCGTCTGCTGATCAGTTAGGTCAGGATGTATTGCTAGTGAAAGATGGCAGATGGGAGGAATCTGGAGACTAAAAGGAAGATGATAACTTCCCAGCCTCCTCCGTCTTCGCCTTTTAACGGTTGATTGAATGTTCATCTTTCAAACGTTGTCATGTCCTCCTTTCCTGTGTCGCCCGGCAGGAAAATCTCTCCGGTGTTGTTGTAACATGCTGAATAATTCAGTTGGCAATTAAGGCCTCCGCTCTTCAAATCGGCACAAGGAATTTTGGTACTGCAGGAAAAAAAACTAAACGAAAAATGCCAACTCAACCACCACCCAAGAAACGAAGCTCAGTGTTCTGACCGAGGCTTCCCAAGAGCATGAAGCAAACTCCTGGTCCCGACCAAAAATAAACCCCTTTTATTAATTGACTGAGAATTCTGCCCATTCACATCCAGCAAAGTCTTTCGAGGGAGGATTTTCAATCACAGACCTTATCTGGCTTGGAGAGCTGCCAGGCTGAGATCTGCAAAACTTGGCCAGGAGTCTCGGAGAGTCGGGAACCGATGAAGTGAACTAATGGTCTCCTGCAAACTCCACTCCCCTTTCGCTCCTCTTTTATTCCCTCTGGGAGGGGCCATTCATTGTCCCCCTGTGGCCTTACTCCCAAGCTGACCCCTGTTCTTTAACTGTTCCCTTCGCCTGGCAACTCTGTGCATGCGCACACTGGGAACTGTGTGCACAGCTGGGAACACAGCTGTTTTCCTGCCCCACTGATGTCTGACTCCGAAGGCAGCTGATAACTGGCATACGACTCTGGCCCCCTCTCTGCCTCCGACACAGAGCCCTCATCAGAGCCTTCCCTGGATTCCAAGACTGGCCCACCTTCCTCCCCAACCCTCCTCAGTGTCTGAATCTGCTGCCAGCTCCACTGGCCACTGGAGCCACAAAACTCAACCCTACTATTCTGGGAACTTTGGTGGAACAAGAGGAAGTTGGTCTTTGCACTTGGCTCATCTTCCACAGAACTGATGTCTTTGAATGCCATCAAAAAAAGAGTGTAAGATACGCTAAACCCAACTATAGGATCAGATGAAAGCTTCCAAGAGAGAAAGAAGAGGAAGGAATGGACCAGCGGAAGCTTTCAGTGGAAGTAGAAAACAACAAGAAGATCTCCCTTCTTGACCACATCACAAATGACACAATTTGACAGCATTTTGGATTGGACAGCATCCAATTACAGAGAAGATGAGAGAAGGCTGACTCTGCTGGCATGGACATGTCCAGAGAGCAGCACCTTCCACCGTGGCGAAGACTACCTACCATCTAGAAGTCAACGGCCGGTGATCTTGTGGGCATCCAAAACAGAGATGGCAAGACACCATCAATAAAGATATGAAAGCTATGGGCTTGCACCATGCAAAGTGGTGCTCAATGATCTGAAGAGTGGACCCTGCAAAAGGGGAATATACACCATTTCTGACAGATGGCGGTCCAGTCTCTTCTTAAAAGCCTCCAGAGATGAAGCTCCCAGAACTTCTGAAGGCAACTTCTGTTCCACGGGTTGATTGTTCTCACTGTCAGAAAATTTCTCCTTATTTCCAGGTTGAATCTCTCCTTGATCAGTTTCCATCCATTATTCCTTGTCCGGCCTTCAAGGGCTTTGGAAAACAGGTTGACTCTTCCTCTCTGTGGCAATATTGGAAGGCTGCTATCATGTCTCCCCTGGTCTTCATCTTCAGTAGACTAGCCATGCCCAGTTCCTGCAACCGTTCATCGTATGTTTGAGCCCCCAGTCCTCTAATCATCTTGGTTGCTCTTCTCTGCACTCTTTCTAGAGTCTCAACATCTTTTTTATAGTGTGGTGACCAAAACTGGATGCAGTACTCTAGGTGTGGCCTTACTAAGGCTTTATAGAGTGGTATTAGTACCTCCCTTGATCTTGACTGTATCCCTCTGTTAGTTCTTCTCTGTTAAAAAGTAGAACTTCTCCTGTTCCATAACTATGGTGGGAAGTCAAGTAGTTGTAGCAAGTGGTAGGCATCTTTCCCTGCACATCGGAGGGTGCTTGGACTCTCATTTACCGTGGCTTAAGACTACCTAGGAAGAGCCGAGGTGGCGCGGTGGGTAGAGTGCAGTACTGCAGGCCACTTCAGCTGACTGCTAGTTCGGCAGTTCGGCGGTTCAAATCTCACCGGCTCAGGGTTGACTCAGCCTTCCATCCTTCCGAGGTGGGTAAAATGAGGACCCGGATTGTTGTTGGGGGCAATATGCTGACTCTGTAAACCGCTTAGAGAGGGCTGAAAGCCCTATGAAGCGGTATATAAATCTAATTGCTATTGCTATTGCTATTGCTACCTGCTGTTGCAGAGAGACCTTTGACACCATCTTGAGATCAATAAACAACTTGAGATCAATAGACATCTTGAACGAAAAGCTGCCCTGGCTGAGATCCATGAAGAAATCTGAGAAATGAACACCATGTTTCAAACATGCTCAGTCAAAATGAATGTTGTTGCATGTGGCCTAATAAATATCATCAGCCGCTAATTAGAAGTGAAAAGGCCGTCTATTTTCTAAAGGGGCACTGACCATAAAGACTGGAGGGAGTGTGCATGAGAGTTAGCCTAGGAGGAAGTTTTTATTGCGCCTAAAAAAACAACAAAAAACTGAATTGCTCCTTGTGGGTCTTGGAAACTGAACATGCGGAGTAGAAGTCATCGCTATCATAATTTTGTTTTTGATGGCTTTGAGTCTGGATAAGAATCTCTCTTTGTTTTGGTCCAACAGATGAAATCTATACATGTAACAACAACATAACTCAGTGTGACAAGCGGGCTCTGAATTATTTCCAAGATAAACCAGTACTACAACCCAAGAAAGAAATTGGTTGAAATCTTGACTGTATCATTTGTTAAACGGACAGGGGCAAAGGGAAGGACCAGGCACAGATTAAAGGAGTTGGAAGGGACCTTGTAGGCCATCTAGTCCAACCCCCTGCCCAAGCAGGAGATCCCACATCATTTCTGACAGATGGCAGACCAGTCTCTTCTTGAAAGCCTCCAGTGATGAAGCTCCCACAATCTCTGAAGGCAACTTCTGTTCCAGGGGTTGATTGTTCTCGCCGTCAGAAAAATTCTCCTTATTTCCAGGTTGAATCTCTCCTTGGTCAGTTTCCATCCATTGTTTCAGACAAAATAACAAAGTTGGAAGGGACCATGTAGGTCATCTAGTCCAACCCCCATACCCAGGCAGGAGACCCTGCCTACACCATTTCTAACAAATGGCAGTCCAGTCTCTTCTTGAAAGCTACCAGGGATGAAGCTCCCATAACTTCTCAAGGCAACTTTTGGTCCATTGGATGTTTCTGGCTATTCAAAAACTTTTGTGACAGGTTGACAAACTCCCAAACAGTTTCGTGCTGAAATGGTCAATCTTCTTTCTGTTTTTTTACTGGGATGTTTTACTAATACCACTTTATAAGGCCTTGATAAGACCACACTTGGAATACTACATTCAGTTTTGCTCGCCATGATGTAGAAAAGATGCAGAGACTCTAGAAAGAGTGCAGAGAAGAGCGACAAAGATGAATAGGGAACTGGAGGCTAAAACATATGAAGAACGATTGCAGGAACTGGGTATGTCTAGTTTAATGAAAAGAAGGACTAGGGGAGACATGATAGCAGTGTTCCAATATTTCAGGGATTGCCACAAAGAAGAGGAAGTCAAACTATTCTCCAAAGCACTAGAAGGCAGGACAAGAAGCAATGGATGGAAACTAATCAAGGAGAGAAGCAACTTAGAACTGAGTAGAAATTTCCTGACAGTGAGAACAATTAATCAATGGAACAGAAGTTGCCTCCAGAAGTTGTAAATGCTCCAACACTGGAAGTCTTTAAGAAGATGTTGGATAGCCATTTGTCTGTAGTGGTGTAGAGTTTCCTGCCTACACGGGGTTGGACTAGAAGACCTCTAAGGTCCCTTCCAACTCTGCTATTGTATTGTATAGTGAAGAAAGGGCATGCCTGTCCAATCTGAATTCATGTCATTGGACAAAATTACAGAGTTTGAGATAGCCTTTGCAGTAAAACCTAGATTTAAAGAACAACTCGGCTTAACGGAAAGCCCTTAGTTTAGTAGTATCTATCAAATGGGTTTTCATGGCAAAGATACTGGAATAGGTTGCAATTTCCTTCTCACGTGGATCATGTTTTGTTAGAGCTCTCTGCTATGACCTGTCCGTCGTCATTGAGCTACGCAAACACCTTTGCCATGACAAAGCATTAATCCATGAAGAGGACAGCATTTAAAAAGCAGAGACAGGCCTCCTAATTTTTTGAGTTAAACTACTGTGGATTCCGCATCTCCAGATACTGGCTGTGAAGACACTTGCTCCTGGGGAGGAAAGCTATGGCCAATCTAGACAGCATACTAAAAAGCAGAGACATCACTCTGCCAACAAAAGTGCGTCTAGTCAAGGCGATGGTTTTCTCCGTTGCAATGGATGGCTGTGAAGGTTGGACCATAAGGAAGGCTGAGAGCCAAAGAATGGAGGCCTTTGAACTCTGGTGCTGGAGAAGATTCCTATGAGTCCCTTGGACTGCAAGGCAATCAAACCTGTCAGTCCTAGAGGAGATCAACCCTGACTGTTCTTTAGAAGGCCAGATCCTGAAGATGAAACTCAAAGACTTTAGCCACCTAATGAGAAGGAAGGACTCCCTGGAGAAGAGCCTCATGCTGGGAACGATGGAGGGCAAGAGAAGAAGGGGACGGCAGAGAACGTGGTGGCTGGATGGAGTCACCGAAGCAGTCGGCGTGAGCTTAAATGGACTCCAGAGGATGGTGGAGGACCGGAAGGCCTGGAGGAACATTGTCCATGGAGTCGCGATGGGTCGGACACGACTTCGCAACTAACAACAACAATTAAAGGGGAGTGAAGGTCAAAAGAAAAAGTTGTTCCTTTGGGTCCAAAGTCCTTTACACCGATGTCTGTTAAACATAAGGGCTTACTATACTGTAAACCAATGCTCTGCCTAGCAGTTCTATGTAAACATTTTCCATCGTGCTGTTGAGTTGACCTAACATAAATCTAGGACTGTTTTGAAAAGGGTGTATTTGGTGCCAGACTAACACTTGGGAAGGGTGTGTTATGTATTTCTGCTCTTTTCTCTCTTGGGAGTGTGTCTTTTTCCTCTTACTGCCTGTATCTCTATTCCTACCCTTTCTGGTTCTTATTGTAATTGATGCTGCTCATTTGTCTTCCCCTCTCTTGAATGATTTTAATCTCACTGTTGACAAATCTTTGGGCTAAAAGGACAAACTTTGTGAATCATTTATCTTTGTTCATTGTAAAAAGCCCTTTGCTTTGACTAATGGCTTTCCACAAATTTTGTCCCAGCCGGATTTTCCTGATGAACCTTCCTGATTTCCTTCAATTTTTTTCCCCCTCTCTCCCTGTGTATGGCTTGGAGTCAGGTTTGTCTTCCGGTGAGTGACTGGCCAGCAGTCTTCTTGGAAAAGTTTTCAGAAGAGGTTTTTCCTTGCCTTCCTTTTCCTAGAGGAGAGAGAGAGGGAGGGAGGGAGGGAGGGAGAGATGGAGAGAGAGGGGAGAGTGAGAATGAGAGAAAGAGAGAGAGAGTAAAAGAGAGAGAGGGAGGGAGGGAGAGGGGGAGAGAGAGAAAGAGGCAGAGGGGGAAGAGAGGGAGAGAGAGGGTGAAAGAGGGAGAGAGGGGAGAGTGAGTGAGAGGGGGGAGGGAGGGAGAGAGTGAAAGAGGGAGAGAGATGGAGAAGAGAGGGAGAGAGAGTGAAAGAGAGAGAGGGAGAGGGGAGAGTGAGTGAGAGAGAGGGAGAGAGAGGGGAGAGTGAGTGAGAGAGGGAGGGAGGGAGAGTGTGTGTGTGAGAGAGAAAGAGGGACAGAGATGGGGAAGAGAGGGAGAGAGAGTGAAAGAAAGAGAGGGAGAGAGAGAGGGAGAGAGAGAGAGAGGGATAGACTGGCCCAGAGACTGCCTTTGTGCCCAAAGCAGGAAGAGAACTAGCACTCACCGTCTCCTGGTGATTGGCCAAAAGTCACCCACACGGCTTTCCTGCCTAAGGTGGAACTAGAACTCACTGTCTCCTTGTGATTGGCCCAAAGTCACCCAGCTGACTTTCATGCCTAAGGCACGACTAGAACTAGCAATAACTGTTAGAGGGATCTTGGAGTCTCAGTGTGCAATCAAGTAAATAGGAGCTAACAGTCTGCAGCAGCAGCCAAGGTCTCCTGTTGGGGGGGGGAGGGTGGGTTGGACTAGATGACCTACAAGGTCCCTTCCAACTCTGTTAATCTGTAATGGGAATTCACTGTCTCCCAGTTTCTACCTGGTGCTCTTACCAGTACAACAAACTGGCTGTCCCTGGAGCTTAGCTGTTTAGAAAACTCCGTGTGTGGAATGTCTTGGATTTATATGCCAAATATATCTTGATTACATTTTCCTTTCATAATGAGAACAAACTGAAGTTTTGGGCAGACTTCCTTCCAAAAACAGGGCTAGAATGAGTGAAAGAGAATACTACAAAATAAAATTAGTTGCTGGTTTAAAACATATTCAGAGGAAAACAATTCTTGAGGTTCTAGGCAGTTTTTTGTTTTTTTTAAAAAAATGTGGCTTTAAAACTACCCAGAAAGTCGAACCACTTCAGACCGAAGTGTGTAGGTGGCTCTAAATTTTTATCAAATGCATCATTTCCCTTCGCCAAATCCACACATCCCTCAGACAGTCAAAACAGCTCAGAATAAACTTTAAGAGTTGGCTGAGTCAGGTATATTCACTCACCATCTTATACACAACTTTGCATTTACAGTTGCTAAATATTTGTCAAATGGGGTAGCTCTGCTTTGGTTAATTCATCCTGCTTTTCATCAACATCTACTTAAATTTCTCCACCTCCCATCTTGACTCAAGAGAGAAAATAACTTGTGGGCAAGATTTGCCAGACCAATTCTCGAATACAGCTCGTCTGCCTGGAATCCACCCTGTATATCGGACATTAATACGATCGAGCGAGTCCAGAGGTATTTCACGAGAAGAGTCCTCCACTCCTCTGCTCACAACAGAATCCCTTATGCCACCAGGCTTGAAATTTTGGGCTTGGACAACCTAGAACTACTCCGCCTTCAATCTGACCTAAGCGTAGTACACAAAATTGTCTGCTACAATGTCCTACCTGTCAATGACTTCAGCTTCAACCACAACAACACACGAGCACACAATAGATACAAACTCAAGGTAAACCGCTCCAAACTCGATTGCAGAAAATACGACTTCAGCAACAGAGTGGTCAATGCCTGGAATGCACTTCCTGATTCTGTGGCTTCTTCCCCAAACCCCCAAAACTTTAACCTTAGACTGTCTCCTGTTGACCTCCCCCAATTCCTAAGAGGCCTTTAAGGGGCATGCATAAGTACACCAACGTGCCTACCGTCCCTGTCCTAATGTTCCCTTTTATTCGTATCCATTTCCTGTATTCATGTTTATGTTTATACTTATACCTGTTATCTCGTACATGTTTGACAAAATGAATGAATAAATAAATAAATAAGATTCTTGATTAATGTATTTTTTATGTACACTGCGAGCATATGCACCAAAGACAAATTCCTTCTGTGTTCAAACACACTTGGTCAATAAATTATTCTATTCTATTCTATTCTATTACATTACATTACATTACATTACTTTTTGATATTCTATTTTATTCTATTCTATTCTTTCTCATTCTATTCTATTACATTCCATTACTTTTCTCTATTCTATTCTATTCTATTCTTTCTCATTCTATTCTATTCTTTCTCATTCTATTCTATTCCATTCCATTCCATTACTTTTCTATATTCTATTCTATTCTATTCTATTCTATTCTTTCTCATTCTATTCTTTCTCATTCTATTCCATTCCATTACTTTTCTATATTCTATTCTATTCTATTCTATTCTATTCTTTCTCATTCTATTCTATTCTATTCTTTCTCATTCTATTCTAATCTATTCTATTCTTTTCTTAGGAAAGTGTTCACTCTTGAACAGGGATGGGCAACTCTAGCAATTTTACGACCCGTGGACTTCAATTCCCAGAATTCCTAAGCCAGCCACGCTCGGAAAGTCGCCATAGCTGCTCCTCCCTGCTCCTGAATCTGGTGCCTCTTTAGCTTCCTCTCAGAAATACTCATACAATAAACGTCAAAGTCATCTTAATGTCAATTATGTTTAATCATGTTCTCTGATGGTTTCTCTGAGCCTTGCGTTTAATTAAGTTCCCAGGCATGCTGGCAGTTAAGGCCAGGATCCGACAAACAATTGACTTCAGCTGACGACGTAAAATGATTCTCAGATACATGATCATCCAGCCTCCATTAGAAAAGAATTCACACTTTGTGGACCAATTCTGTTCCACTGGCTCTCAACTTATCCCATCCTGATCTCCAGCCTGCATCTCCTTTCTTGAAGTCTGAACTCATTGGTTTTGCTTCTGCTTTGTGGAGCAATGGACAATAGGATAGGATAGGATATTGGAATGAAGAAAATAGAATAGAATAGAATGTAATAGAATAGAATAGAATAAAGTAGAATAGAGAAAAAGAATAGAATAGGGAATAAATAGAGAGTAGAGTAGAGTGGGATGGGTTGGGAAGAGAAGGGAAGGGAAGGTTAGGAAACTAGGGTAGCATAGGATAGGATAGGATAGGATAGGATAGGATAGAAGAAAATGTAATAGAATAGAATAGAATAGAATAGAGAAAAAGAATAGAATAATGAATAAATAGAGAGTAGAGTAGAGTGGGATGGGATGGGTTGGGAAGGGAAGGTTAGGAAATGATAGGGTAGGATAGGATAGAAGAAAATAGAATGTAATGTAATAGAATAGAATAGAATAGAGAAAAAGAATAGAATAATGAATAAAGAGTAGAGTAGAGTGGGATGGGTTGGGAAGGGAAGGGAATGGAAAGGAAGGTTAGGAAATGATAGGGTAGCATAGGATAGGATAGAAGAAAATAGAATGTAATAGAATAGAATAGAATAGAGAAAAAGAATAGAATAATGAATAAATAGAGAGTAGAGTAGAGTGGGATGGGTTGGGAAGAGAATGGAAGGGAAGGATAGGAAACGATAGGGTAGCATAGGATAGGATAGAAGAAAATAGAATAGAGGAGAGAATGAATAGAATAGAATAGAGAAAAAGAATGGAATAGTGAATAAATAGAGAGTAGAGTGGGATGGGTTGGGAAGGGAAGGGAAGTTTAGGAAACGATAGGGTAGCATAGGATAGGCTAGAAGAAAGAATAGGATAGAATAGAGGAGGGGAGAGAATGGATAGAAAAGAATAGAATAGCAGAGTTGGAAGGAACCTTGTAGAATAGAATAGAATAACAGAATTGGAAAGGGACCTTGTAGAATGGAATGGAATAGAATAGAATAGAATAGAATAACAGACTTGGAAGGGACTTTGGAGGTCTTCTAGTCCAACCCCCTGCTTATACTTAAACTGGGACAATCCTGCACCACAGATAAAATTAACAACTCCTCTCCCTTTCTTTAAAGCAGACTTTTTGAGCTCTCCCTGCTGTTGGCAGGCCATATCTAGAGGTTGGGCTCCTGCGGAAGGGAGCAGGCCACGCCTCACACGGAGCCTCTCCTTTTTGCAGCTGTCGGGATCTCTCGGGCTCACTCACGACTGTGTACATCAGAGAGGCCCCTTTGCTGCTTAATTAGCTGGTTTGACGCTCTGTGGAGTCGGAATCCTGTCCAACCACTTCCAAGCCCATCTCCCTTCTCGCCAACACAGCTCCACAAGTTCAGGCACATCAGCCCATTCACGCGAAACGCACTTGGCGTCAATAGTAAAGGGGTAAAAAAAATACAACTGCTGAAAGAAACAAAAAGGGTCTTTTTTTAAATTTAAGCTATTGTTATACACCGTCCACACCGCCCACCTCTCCACATTCACAGCAGGGCTGTTTCAACAAAACAAAAAAAAAGAAATCCAAGCTCAGGATTTTAACTCCGGAATCTGTGCACAATCCCATCCGAAGCCTTCTCACTCCTCTTGTTTATGCATTTTTCGACGATGAGACACACAAAAGAACACCCTTAAATCAGCCGCATTTCAGCTGCATCGGTGTGCAATCATATGAAGAGGAAAACAGGCCAAGGGCCTGCGTGTCCTTCGCATTCCACTTACCCTGCGGGCAATAAAAAATTTATATTTCAAAACATTCCAGCCACACTGTGGATGTGAGCATGCAGTTTGTTTAATGTTCGAGGGAGGGGGAAAAAAAACTGTTCCGAGCACTAGGTGTAAGCATAATGTTTTTATGTATCTAATGAGATCGAGTATAGGATGGGGGAAAAAATCTGGTTTGGGCAGAAAAGGGCAGGAAAGGATCTGGGCGATCCCAAGAGGAAGATGAGGCAGCAACGTGAAGCATTTGCAAAAAAAAAAGGCAATTTCTGCCTTGGGGTTCATTAAGTACAGAGTTAGCTGATGGGAAATAAATCTACTTTAATCTGCCCTGGTGAGACTCCATTTGAAAAAAAAAAAGTCTGTCTGGTTTTGGGCATCCCAATTTTTAAAAAAAAGGCATTTAGAGCAGAGGACACCAACTGGTAGTCCATGGAGCACGGGTGGACAGTGAGAAAATGTTGGTGGTCCTCGGAGCACCTGGGTGGAGGAGCTGCTCCAGGATGACCAATGGCCAGTCCTGTGACTAGAGCTGTGGAATATGGGACCAGCCAGGCAGCTCGTGGTGGGGCTGGAAATCTTTGCCATAAAGGGAGCTATGTGCAACTTGCAACTTTGCAGAGAGAGAGAGAGAGAGAGAGGGAGAGGGAGAGGGAGAGGGAGAGGGAGAGGGAGAAGAGGAGAGAAAGAGAGAGGGAGAGAGAGAGATGAGAGAGAGGGAGGGAGGTGAGAGAAAGAGAGACTCAGAGAGATAGAAAGAGATGAGAAAGATGAAAGAGAAAGAGAGACAGAGACACAGAGAGAGAAAGAGATGAGAGAGAGAGAGTTATGAAAGAGAAAGAGAAGATCTGATGGTTTAAGAGTTTTGCCCTGTACGAGATGTGTTTGTTTTCTGAAGGTACATATCTTACATAGTTCTATAGACTTGACTCAGTGCCAGGACAATAAAACCAACATATTTACCCCCAGATGGAAACATCTGGATTCTGTTTCTTGAGAATTTGAAAACAGATCGTCAAAAAGGAAGGGATGGATAAATAGCTCCAGCGAAGCAAATAAAAATATTATTTAAGCAAGAATGGAGGGATAATTCAGTTTGAGAAAAGTATTTTGCTACTTCAAATTGAGGTTTTTGCCACTGTTTTATCTTTTTTTAAAATTGAATTGTTGATTTAGATATTTTATTTGCATCGCCACAAAAGACAAGGAAATGCAGCAGTGCATGTGGTAGAGCACACAATACTTAATTTGTATAATCAGCAAGAGATATTTAATAACGTATTAAAAATAACATTGATTCTCATATTACTGGGCCGTTAGCTTTTCAATGCAACAAATATGAAAATTACAAATAGACAAGGGATATTCTGCATATATAACAGTTGCCTGTTCGATGATAACGCGTGGCAGGATTGAAATTATTACTCTTTTTGGAAAGAGAAGGTCTGTCAGGATTTGATTTTACTTTTTGAATACTTCTCTTCCCTAAATAAAGAGTTTATACCCACTAAAGTCACCAATATGTTTGGGTGGGTTTTAAGATTTGAGGATTTTTAAAATCAAAATTTTTCCAGAACTCTTTGGAAACCTGCAAGTGTGTTAAGCTGTTTGAAATAAGGAGCCAATATTATTGAAATTAAAACTTGCCATCATTAGTATGTCTTCTTTGGTGGAATTAGAGGCATGATACAAGATTTACAATCCTGGCCCAAGGATTACCCATCTTCTCCTCTTCCTTGTTATTATTGCATTTATGTTCTGTCTCTATTTAATCCTTATGATAATCCTACTGTTGGAAGAAATATCCATCTGGTTTAATTCCAAGCTGGGATAAAGATTGGAAACATGGAGGCTGATTGGAAAGGTGGCGAAAGATGCTGATTGGAAAGGTGGTTTTAATGCAGAGATGGGTTCTGGCAGCCACTACTGCTGATTCGCTTGATGTGTGCTGCGCGCACATGCGCAGTGCAATAAAAATGGCTCTGCGCATGCGCAGAAGCAAAAAACACGATGGCAGTGTTTATGCCGCTGGCGGAAGAAACTGTTTGGGGGCGTGGTGGGCCTGGATCGCTGCCAGTTCCAGTGACCCATGCCGCCAAACCAATACCAGTTCAGCCGAACTGGTCCAAACCGGTAGGAATCCACCTCTGTTTTAATGGTGAAGTAGAAGCATATGGGTGGTTCTGGGCAGCTGACACATGGAGTTGGGAGAGGGTGGCTTTTATACATTTTCTTCAGCTTCCTGTTCCTGTGCAAGAACATGCATTCTGTTAGCTCTTGTCTGACTCCTATGGGGCCATGTGAGGTCATGTTTGGCTGAGATAAGTTTGGTTGAAGCTTGGATTCTGATGCACTGTCTTTAGGAGATTGGGCAATGTAGTGAACTATTACGTCCTGGTGGGTCATGTCTTAATCCCATCATAAAGTCTTTTGTTTTGTAGATAGGCTGGCCCAGTCTTTCTTAATGGGCACAAAATATCTGATGGGGGGAGGGACCTGGGGCTCTGAACTTCTGTCTTCCTTAAGATTTTTATTTCTTTTTTTTAGGGTGTGGGAAGTTATCATCCAGCCCTCTCCCAGAAAAATGAAATATCCTAGGAAATATTGAAAAGGCAGAATATTTCTCTGGATGTGAAAAGAAACATGTTTTAAAAGATAGAATAGTTGTCTATAGCTTTCTGCCCATCCCCAGCTAATGGGCCATTAAGATGGCCAGGCTAGCCCACTTTACATAATAAAGACTTCTCCTCACTGCAGCTGTAGGGGGAAGGGATATTACTCAACTGACCACAAGGCAACTGAGAACTCATCACAGCCTAGAGAGTAGTCCCCTGCATGGCACCATGGGTGTCTGACAACCAGTCAGAATACATTTCTTACACAGGAACAGGAAACAGAGAGGTGGGACTAAACAGGGTATAAAAGCCTAGCAAGCCCCTCCCTCAGCCCTTCTCTTCTTCTCCACCAACACTGAAACATGTGATCACCTTTTCTGTACAGGGCTCAAGCCATGTGGCCCTGTCCAACAATAAACCATCTTTCCAAGCAGCCTCCATGTCTCCAGTGTCTTTTTCCCCACTTGGAGCTGAACCCAGAAGGACATTTCTTTCAACAAGGGGAAATATTTTATCCTGCCTTTAAAAAAAATATTCCTCAAAGTATTTCATTCTTTTAGGAGAGGGAGGATGAGTGCTAACTTTCTACACTACCGAGTGAAAATATTTCTGGCCCTGGAACCTAAATGGCTGCATGATGGGAAACAGATTAACAGCGTTGGAAGGGACCTTGCAGGTCATCTAGTCCAACCCCCTGCCCAAGCAGGAGACCCTACATCTGCCTCTACCTAGGACTGAAGATTGGATCTGTGTGGCAGATGTGCTAGCCACTGTCTCTCTGTGAGCATCTTATTTTCAGATTCTCTCTTCCTGCTCCATATATATATTCCCCTCCCCTTCAGTTCAATATGCGATCTGGGTTTATGGATTGCAGCAAACTTGGTTTGTTGAATAAGCGACTACCTGCTTTGCAGCTCACGTTAAAGCGGCCGTCAGCAACCTTTTACAGAAAATATATGTGTATTTATTTTCAAGTTCATGTAACGGTTGCAGGTACCTATAGCTTGTAGAACAATGTGACCTCTCTGGATTGATGCTTACCGCTACTGGCAGTGACAGCACAGAAAAATAAAAAGGACAATTTAAAGCAACAAGGACAATTTTTTCATGC
>NW_028261382.1:94892053-94902053 GCF_051295495.1 Thamnophis sirtalis | reverse complement strand
GAGTTTCAAGCCAACTTTTGCACTCTCCATCTGCATCAAGATGTTCTTTAGCTCCCAAAAGTTTTCTTCTTTAGGTCACTAGTGGGGGGAAAATGTGGATTCCCTAGGCTGAAAATTATTTCCTTTATCTGAAACCATACTTATGCTAAATGCAAGAAGGATGTTGACATTGGGTGGCGTTTTTGACCATGTTTCTACCAATCGAACGTCCAGTCAGGTGGTGAAAAATCAAGCGAAAGTCATTTTAGCTGAACGAGTCAAGCAGATTTGCAATCAGTTCTAATGATTGATTCAGCTCAAAAGTCCATTCAGTCCAGTCCAGTCTGGGTCTGCATAGCAACATGTTGATAAAGATTAGCTAGATTAAGATAAATTAAGACTATTTTTTTAAAAAAAGTGAGCTTGCCAAACTCCAACTGTGCCCATCGAAAGGAGTCCGACCAGGGGTGGGTTTCAACCGGTTCGCGGCGGTCCCCGCGAACCAGTTGGTCGGCGAATCTGGAAGTAAGTAACTTCCGGGAACGGCGAAGGGCTCCCCGCCCGCTCGCGCTCCTTACCGGTCTTTGAAGGCTTCTGCGCTTCCACGCAGGCGCATGGCACATACAGCGCCTGCGCGAGTCTCCGCGAGCAGCTGGAGCATCGCGCAGGCACTAAGACGCATGCGTGAACTGCACGCGTGCACGAGGATGCCGTCGGCCCCGTTCCAACTGAACTGGTTGGAACGGGATTAGCAACCCACCCCTGAGTCCGACCTTTGGAATCAACTGAAAAGCTCTCGGCTTGATGGACGCATCAAATGGACTCAACAATTCTATTCAAAACATTCGTTTGATTAAACTAATCTTCTGCACAGCCTGGATATTTAAGACTGCAGGAATGGAAACAGATTTTTTTTAAAAAAGTTTTTAATCGCTTTCCATATTTCATTAGCAACATCGGAGGTGATGTATAATAGGTGAAAATGTATTCTTTCTGTCACATTTGAAAAGACCTGTATGTATTTAGATGAGCGGGGTTTTTTTGCCTTGGGCTCTCTGGAAAGACAGTGGAAAGTCACAAGACCAGGGCCTTAACTGGACTTGGTGTTACTTATTTTAGACAGTTAATAGAATCGTAAGACTGTAAAACGAGAAGGGACCACAAGTATCAGCCAGCCTGGTGTTTCTAAACGTTGGAGGCTTGAAGATGTAGGGACTTCAACTCCCAGAATTCCCCAGCCATCATTAAACCATAGACAAAATGTGGTTCTCCAGTATCTTCTTAAAAATCTCCAGAATTTGCTCCTCCAGAATAACAAAGTTGGAAGGGACAGCGGAGGTCTTCTAGTCCAATGCCCTGCCCAAGCAGGAGATCCTACACCATTCTGGACAAATGGCTGTCCAATCTCTTCTTTAAAATCTCCAATGAAAACATCTGGAGGCAAGCTGTGTCACTGGTTGATTGTCCTCACAGTCAGGAAATTTCTCCTTAGTTCTAGGTTGCTTCTCTCCTTGATAAATTTCCATAGGTAGACTGGGCTGCTATTATACAGATCTTATGGTGCAGTGGTTAGAGTGCAGTACTGCAGGCTACTTCTGCTGCCTGCCGGCTGCCTGCAATTTGGTAGTTTGAGTCTCACCAGGCTCAAGGTTGACTCAGCCTTCCTTCCTTCCGAGGTCGGTAAAAAGAAGGACCCAGATTGGTGGGGGCAAATATGCTGACTCCGTAAACCGCTTAGAGAGGGCTGAAAGCCCGATGAAGCGGTATATAAGTCTAACTGCTATTGCTATTGCTTTATTGGCTCACAACAGGAGAGGACAAAGCAGAGAAAGTGGTTTCCAAATGACCCTTTGGGGACGAAACGGCTAAACTTGGCAGTTCCGTTTGTGGAATTTGTGGCCTTGGGGGTTTATGAAGCAGGAAGTGGTGGGCAGACAAGCGGGAAATTAAACAGAAATGTTCCTGAGCAAAAAACAAGAATGAACTTAACTTAACCTGCCAGTCATCATGCCTGCTATGGAACTAGTCCACCCCAAAGATAAACACCCAGACAAAAACTGAGCAACGTGGTACATGCAGTACAATGCAGTGAAATATGTTCAGATCTGTACATTGGGGAAACCAAACAGCCACTTCATAAGCACATGGCACAACATAGGGGAACAAACCCAGCAGGACTAGATTCAGCGGTCCATCTGCATTTTAAAGACAAAGGCCCCCCTTTTGAAGACACCAAAGTCCACATTTTGGACAGACAGAATCGCTGGTTTGAAAGCGGGGTCCAAGAGACCATCAATGTCAAAATTGAACAGCCTTTTCTCAACAAAGGGGGAAGGATGCGACATCATCTATCTCCAGTCTACAACACAGTCCTTTCAACGGCTCCAAGAAGGCGCCACACCCATTTGCATCAATCAGGTGACCCTGAGGACAGAGATAAACCTCCAGGTGACCTTAACGACCCACTAAAAGGCTGCAAATGACCAGCTGTCTGCAAGGAGTATGAATCCTTCCATTCCCCACCATCCATTCAGAGCTGAAGAAGCTTCTTGGATGAGAAGCGAAACGCCTTCAAAGAAAAAACAACAACAGAAAGTCCAGTTGGGACTGTCAGTCATCATCCAATCAGCAGTCCTTATGGGCTTGTTTGCACATCACATCACCAAATAAAATAATTTATTTTGTATCTTTATCAAAAAAAAAAAAAGACCCACCAGAGGATGCAGACTCAGGCTTAAAATGCTGGAAAGAGTGTGATGAGAAACATTTCCCAATTTCCTGTCCGTTGTACCAAGCTTCCATAGCTGTACTGGGCAGAGTGATGATGAAACTCATTCTCAGAAAAGGCAATTTTATACATGCTAATGCGTGTCCATTCAAATGCACCTCTTTCTTGCTTTTCCCCCAGCAGCTATTCCTTCTGAGAATCTCTCTTCTTCTTAATAACCCGATTTCAAAATGTGAAGTTCCTGCTTTGATCTGGCAATAAAAAACACTTGAGAAAAGATCCTTGAGATAAAGATTTTGTCCCTTATTTCTATTAGGGTTATCTTTATGCTCTCTCTAGTACCCGACTTATCAGCAAGTTGATGAAGGATATCAGGGAGAGGTGGATAATAATATCTAAACAGATGCTCCAAAATAGGTTGTGAATCTAGTTTTAGAGAAACAAGAAGGGTTTCAATCCAATCAGAATAGAGCTGGAAGGGACCTTGGAGGTCTTCTAGTCCAACCCCCTGCTCAAGCAGGAGACCTTATACTGTTTCAGATAAGTGGATGTCCAATCTCTTCTTTAAAACCTCCAGTGTTGGAAGGCCCACAACATCTGGAGGTAAGCCCTTCTACTGGTTGACTATTCTCCCTGTCAGGAAATTTCTCCTTATTTCTAGGACATTCCCTGACGTTCTTTCTAAAAGCATGAAGTGATGGTTTTGCCAGCAGGCCAGAGACCCCGGGGCACTATGGAGCCCACCAAGTGGTTGGCCCAATTATGGTCATCAGGGTGTCATCATGATGCTTTCATCCATGAAAGGCAGGGAAGGGCTTTGGACTATACAGGTAATCTCCACTTAGTGATTTCTTGTTCAGCAACCGTTCAAAGTTACAACAGTGCTCAACAAGATGACTTATGGCTGGTCCTTGAAGTTGTGGCTGTAACAGCGTCCCCACAGTCGCAGGATCATGACTGGGGCACTTGCCAACTGGCACACAGTTGCAATGGTCACAGCTTTTTAGTCACATCTGTCAGGCCTGCAATTATATTCCTTTTAGAATTTTGGCCTGCCACACTTTCTCTTATTTCATTATGCTGTTTCTTTAGTATAGTTGATGGGAGAGGGGAATAGACAGGAGTGAGATTGTGGAATGTATTGTTTTCATTCTTTACTAGAAGCCAAGGTCATCCTTTGTCTCCGCACCAGTACACCTGACCGGAAGCAGCTGGGTGTGGATGCCAGCCTGGGAGAAGAAGATTAGACCATGTGATGGATTGTGGGTGTGCGGGCAAGAGCATGAACTTTTAACTGGGTGGGATTCTGATGTCATTTCCAGAATTGGGATTCCATAGCAATGTGCTAAGATGTCTGCTTTATTGAATTGGAACTTTAAGGATCGTTTTGCCTTGGACTCTGATTTAATTCTACATGATACTTGGAACGCTGACAACATCATTGTCACTTGTGATCTTCACTGCCAGCTTCCAGTAAGCCAAGTCAATGAGAAAACCAGCCACCCCCTGATGTTGTGCTTAATGACCGCACATCATTCCTTAACAACCACAACCTGAACTGTCATTGTACACCGAAGATTCACATTTAATTTCGTTGTACAAGGTGCAATGGCAACAAAGTAAAGTAGGTTGCTTCTCTCCTTAACTGGTTTCCATCATTTGCTTGTCCTGCCTTCAGGTGCTTTGGACAATAGGTTGACCCTTTCTCCTTTGTGTCAGCCCCTCAAACACTGGAAGGCTACTATCATGTCACCCGCTAGTCCTTCTTTTTCTCTGAAGGGATGTCCAAACTAACTTCTGGCCTTCTTCATCCGGCTTGTTTTCCCCCATTCTAATCAGTCCCAATTCTGGCAGAGTTCAGCTGGTCTTGAAAAGCTCTGATAAACCATAACATCCCAGAATTTTGAGAGCCAAGCTAGTCTCACCCTCCTCTGTACATTTGCCCAGATTCAAGAAGTTGTGTAAGCCGAAGCTGTGATTTATTCCTCAAGTTAGTTTGGCTGAAAGAGTTATGTGGTTTGGAATGACAAGAAATCACCCCCAAATTTGCTGTGTGCAAGTTTTGGGAAATAAAAGTGCAAGTGGTGCAAGATAGTTGTGCAAGAAAGAACATCTGAAAACGACTGTTATCTTCAAAGCCTCATTAGGCTCACTTTTTTCCAGAGTTTGATGTATAAGGATTTGACTCTTCCAAGGAAGGGAGGGGATGGCTTTGGTCTGTTCTCAAGTTTAAACTGTACATCATTTCTGCGTATTAATCATCTCCCTGTGTTATGGAAGTTTTAATTAATGTAATAAGGTATGAACCCATGATTAAAGGAAGAGGGTGAGGCTGTCGTTTCTTACAGTCGAAATTGCAAGATTTATAAACGTATAAAAAAACTTTTAAATTATTATATATATTATATAATTATATATATATATATATATGTGTGTGTGTGTGTGTGTGTGTGTGTGTGTGTGTTATATTTGTGCTGATAAATAAATAAAGGGAGACTAGTATAGATCTATTTCAAGCTATTTAGCTCTCATCAGCTAGCCATACCCTTACTGGGTATGCACAGGTTCGAATCCCAGTAAGGGTATGGCTAGCTGATGAGAGCTAAATAGTTTGAAATAAATCTATACTAGTCTCCCTTTATTTATTTATCAGCACAAATATAACACGAAATGTGTAACAAAGGCAACAGTAAAAATATTGGGTTTCTGTCGTGATGGACTCTTGTGACGAGCCGATTGACAGATAATGGAAACTGTTAGCTTCCTCCCATAATTGGGGCTTACCAGGGGTTGTGACACATATATATACACATACATACATACATACATACATACATACATACATACATACACACACACACACACACACACACACACACACATATTATGATGACTATGATCTTGATTTATCATTTATAGCTTTTATGTACAATGAGAGCTTATGCACCGAAGACAAATTCCTTGTGTGTCCAATCACACTTGGCCAATAAAGACTTCTATTCTATTCTATTCTATTCTATTCTATTCTATTCTATTCTATTCTATTCTACTCTGTTTCCCATCCTGTTCTATTCTGTTCTATTCTAATCTGAATTGCAATATAGAATTCTATGCTCTGCTCTTCTGTTTTCTGTTCTATTCTGTTCTGTTTCCTACTCTGTTCTGTTCTGATCTGATCTAATCTAATCTAATCTAATCTAATCTAATCTAATCTAATCTGAATTGCAAAATTGAGGGTTGCTAAAGCTAAATATTTTACTACGGGGGGGATGGCTTCACACAACAGTCCAGGCCCAGCCCTTGGATCATTATATCCTTCTAGTTTACTCTCCCTTGATCGACCTTGCTTGGAGTCATCCTAGATACAGTCAATGACAAGATTTACTTCTGATTATCCCCCTTCAGTTTTTGCTCCAGGGGCAAAAATGCCCCAACAACTACAGCCTCACGTTGGAGAAGTTCTGAGCCTCTTCCCTTCTTGTCTCTGGAACAGCGATAGGAAAATAATTGGAAAGGCACTGGAAGTCATTCGGGATGACAGCCCCCAGGATTTTCAGCTTTAGCATGCAGTTTAATTAACATTTCCCTCTCTCCGAGCCCCCATCCCACCCCTCACTCCCCGTTCCCCACCCTCTAGATTTAAACCAGTCACAAAGCGATTTGCCTCCAAGGCTGAAAGCATATCTTTTTTTTTTTAAAAAAAGAAAGCTTTTGGGTCAGAAAGGGGTGGGGAGAAGGAATATTTGACTATACATTTCAACTCCCCTGCCAATATTTTCCTTGGTGGGACAAAGACCGTTTCAGGGCTCGGCTTCCTTGCTTTAGCGTAGAATTTTGTTCTGCGTGAAACTTTTCTCTAGCCGTTAACATTCTTTCAAAAATAAAAAAAAGAGACACCCTGGGCAGGATGGGTTATATTACAGCAGCAGAATATGTCTCATACATCTGGCTTGGATGAAAGAATGCCTCCCCCACCCATGGAGTCCATCCCAGCTAAGAAGAAGCAGCCAAGGAATGAAATCTCTGTTTACTTTTCCTCAAGTTGGGCTTCGTTTATGTGCCAACTGAAATCCAATTGCGATACCTTCCCACAGAGCATTAGTAGTGCGATATACCCTATTAAGAGTAGGAGAGAGGGTAAGAAGGAGGAGAAGAGAGGTGGGGAAAGAGAGGGGAAGAAGAAAGGAGGAAGGAGAGGAGGAAAGAAGAAGGCAGAGAAGGGAGGTTGAGAAGATGGAAGGAGCAAGGTTGTTGCAAAATAAGATGGAGGCACGGGGTGGCAAGAAAGGGACCCACACTGTATTCTATATATTTGTAAGAAAACAACGCTGAAGATTAATGATGAATAGATACATGTTATTAGCAATTATAAGAATGTATATTTGTGAATGAATGTGAAAAGGGAAAATAAAAAACCTTTTTTTTTTTTAAAAAAAGGAAGTGCAATATATCCTGTTGCCCTGAAAACCAGACCTCACAGTGGTTAGGGTGCAGTACTGCAGGCCACTTTAGCTGACTGTGATCTGCAGTTCAGCGGTTCAAATCTCACCGGCTCAAGGTCGACTCAGCCTTCCATCCTTCCGAGGTGGGTGAAATGAGGACCCGGACTGTGGGGGCAAGTTGCTGACTCAATTTGCTAAAAAAAATTTGTAAACCGCTTAGAGAGGGCTGAAAGCCCTATGAAGCAGTATATAAATCTAATAAATAAATAAAATAAATAAATAAATAATAAGCCCAATTGGTCTTTTGGGAGTCTTCTAGTCCAGCCCCCAACTCAGAAAGGAAACCCTACACCATTTCAGACAAATGGAAATCCAACATCTTCTTTAAAATGTCCAGTGTTGGAGATTTTACAACTTCTGGAAGCAAGTTGTTCCACTGATTCATTGTTCTCATTGTCAGGAAATTCCTCCTCAGTTCTAAGTTGCTTCTCTCCTTAATTAGTTTCCACCCATTGCTTCTTGTCCTGCCCTCAGGTGCTTTGGAGAATAGCTTGACTCCCTCTTCTTTGTGGCAGCCCTGAGATATTCAAGCACTGCTATCATGTCTCCCCTAGTCCTTCTTTTCATCAAACTAGACCTACCCAATTCCTGCAACCCTTCTTTACATGTTTTAGCTTCCAGCTTAATTCTCTGTTGCTATCCTTTCTGCTTCCCATCTATTTCATCCTTTGTCAACCTCCTGCAATCATTTTCCCCCCTGTGCATATCAAAAAAAGCTCCAAGGACTTTAATTGTACGTGCTCTTTCCCTTAGCTTTCCTCCTAAGGGAGATGGTGAGTCTTTCATCCAGTCAATTCCAGTGGGTCTGAGGTGGAAAAGAGCGGGACTTGGCAACCCTTCTGAGGCCTGAATCTATGGATTTTGTGTGTTTGTGTGTGTGTGTGTTTGTGTAGAGCTGCCTGCTTGTCAGCCCCAATGTAGTAAGAAGGACAGAAGGGAAAGCTCATTCTCCATATAACATACCTCAGGAGAACATATCTTAGAAAGGGGGATGAAAGCGACAGCAGCTAATTGCCTCACACAAGCAAGTGAGCAGTTGACTTTTAATCCAGTCTACCTTCCTTAATCATTGTCTCCATCTTCCCCACCCCACCACCTCCTCTCTCCTCCATTTTGTATAACCTTCTTTGGTGGATAACTGGTGGACGCAATGCTTTTTTTATCAGAACTGCACCAGAAGGAGCCGTCTTATTTATTGCTGGCGGTGTTAAATGATGCTTCGTCTTGCATTATTTGGCAGAAGTTGCTCCCCGCAAGGCAGATCTGCTTCTTATTTTGTGCTCACAACCTTCAAACTATCACAGAGTCTGATCAATCGAATTTGGCTGCTTCCTATCTGGCCATCCTTCTCTCTTTGGCTTCTGGATGAGCCACGGTGACCCTATCTAGCTAAAGTGGCACCCTTCAAAGCCCCATGAATCTTATCTTCCATAAAATAAAAGTTCAGTACTTATTAGGGTTGATTAAGGGTGGTCTAGATGACCCCACTGTGCCTCGAATGGAAAGCGAAGCAGCCACACTTCCATAACTGAATGGATTTTACATATCAAGGAGCCATTTCCTCCCCTTCTCTGGATTCTACAGCAATCTTTGTTTTCCTGTCCGTGGAACCGTTTTTAAAAAAATAATAATAATATATCACTCTCTTTATCTTCCATCTCTCCTCTGTACCATCCTCTCTTCCTTTTTGATTGACTTTTGGGGTTTTCAGTTTCCCTCTTTTGCCTCTCATCCCCCTTCCTTCAATCATCCTCTCTCCCCTCCCTCCCCAGGACCTCTTTCCAACTGGTACGTTGACACATCTGTTTCTCATTTAGATTTCTTTTTTTTCTCTTCTTCTTCTTCACAGTATCACTTGGAAACAATGAACCCCTTTAAAACAGGCAAAAAAGAACTCCTTTGGAGAATCGCCCTTCTCCACAAAAGTTAAATAAATTGGCCTCCAGCCCTAAACCAAGAAATTCTTTGTTTCAGGTTTGTAAAAAAAAAGACAAATAAGTTCAATATGTTGATTTTTTTTAACCCCCCCCCCCAAAAAAAAACCCCACATCCTTTCCGTGTTATACGGAAAGACCCTTTACAAAATAGTTAACCTGGTTAACAGATTCTGTTGTAAAAACAAGGACCACAACAATGCCAAAACCTATCCACAAATCTTTTGGAGAAGAGAGCATTATGCCTGGAATGGCTGGAATAAGAAAAGTGGGGTTTAAACTTTTGAATGCTCGCATTATGAGGATCGTAAAAAGAACAAGCAATTGAAAGCAGATGAGCTTCTTGCAAACTTTAATGCCAACAGTTTTCCCTCCCAGAGTGCCCCTCCCTTGCGCCTTATGGTTGCATTGGGTAACTTTAGGCTGCCTTCCCGAATTAAATTAAGGACAAAAATCAAATTCTCCAACTTACCTAGGAAGAGGATGAAAAGCACAGACATTCCGCCTCTGTGTGTGTGTGACAGTCCTTTCTTTCTTTCTTTCCTTCCTTCCTTCCTTCTCTCTTCTTCTTCTTCTTCTTCTTCTTCTTCTTCTTCTTCTCCTCCTCCTCCTCCTCCTCCTCCTCCTCCTCCTCCTCCTCCTCTTTCTTCTCCTTCTCCTCCTTCTCCTTCTCTTTCTTCTCCTTCTCCTCCTTCTTTCCTCCTCACTTCTCCCCACTCAGGAAAACTGACAAGCAGACCTGCTCAAAATTCAAAGCAGCGCCTCTGGAATGCGCTCTGGGTAACTGCCTCCGGTGCGCCGGAAAAATATCCAACTTGGCTTTTCGTGTGTGTTTCTTCTGCCCTCCTGCCGTTCAT